>NW_027361676.1:68105000-68335000 GCF_039654945.1 Dendrobates tinctorius | reverse complement strand
ATTTAGCGATTTTTTAAAAATTATTTTAACACTTTTTTGTTTCTTTTTTTAACTTTATTACATAGTCCCAGGTGGGACATCACAGTCCTGTGACAGATCGCTGATCTGTCACATCATAGATCATTGTGACAGATCAGCGATCTGTCACAGGCAGTGCAGCAGGCTTCCTCGTGCCTTCGCTTTGCCGGCACTGAGGAAGCCAGCTCCCTGCAGGCCCCCGAAGGTCACCGTCGCCATCTTGGATTCGGGGGCCTGCAGGGATAGAGCCCCCCGCAGCAGCGCTGCACATTGCGCTGCCATGGGGGGCTCAGGGAAGCACAGAGGGAGCCCCCTCCCTGCTGATGCTTCCCTTTAACCCCCGGTACACCGCGATCATGTTTGATCGCGGTGTGCAAGGGGTTAATGTGTCGGGGGCGGTCCTCACAGTGCAGCACAACACATGGTCAACACTACATGACTATCCTCCCGATGCGATAGCATCGGGCCTTAATCTAGTTAAATATAAATAAGCTATAGCTTTTTACTTTGAAGTACAGTACTTTTAATCAATAAAAACTTGATTTTGAGAATTAAAGTCTATTGCAAATTGCTTAAAGGGTTAGTTATTCACAAAATCATAATGTGGTCTTACAATAATGTACACATATTTATAAAGTAGTGCTAAGATAATTCACCTTTTAACCCCTTAATGACCAAGGGTATTTTTGGTTTTGCATTTTAATTTTTTGCTGCCCTTCTTCCCAGAGCCATAACTTTTTTATTTTTTGTCAATATCCCCATGTGAGGGCTTGTCTTTTGCGTGACGAGTTGTACTTTTGAACAACACCATTGGTTTTACCATGTCATGTACTAGAAAGCATGAAAAAAATTCCAAGTGCGGTGAAATTGAAAAAAAGTGCAATCCCACACTTGTTTTTTGTTTGGCTTTTTTACTAGCTTCACTAAATGCTAAAACTGACCTGCCATTATGATTTTCCAGGTCATTACGAGTTCATAGACACCAAACATGTCTAGGTTCTTTTTTATCTTAGGCTACTTTCACACATCAGGTTTTCAGCGTCAGGTGCGATCCGGCATCGTGCCGGAATGCCGGATCCGGCAAATGTTTTGTAAAACCTGATGTGCCGGATCCGGTTTTCTGCCGGATCCGTCTTGTTCTTGACAGACAAAACCGGATCCGTCTCATCCGGTTCATCCGTTTTTCTATCCGTTTTTCGACGGATTACGCCGGATCCGGTTTTTAAAATTGACCCTTGTGGCCTTCCGAACGGGATTGGCTACTGGAAAACTATATATAGCATGTTCCTACAGCCCTTCTTTGACAGGTTGTAGAGAAGAAAGTGCAGGTTGGAGAGAAGAGCAAGTTACTGGCGAAGATGGATGTTGTCATTGGAAATATTACCACTAGAAGTTCTGTGACGGTTTCAGTAATGAGGGACAATTTTGCACTATACTTTATGTCACCTCAAGGCAGAGTACACTGGCAGGATGACAGAGTGTGAAAGATTTGTGCCCTAACCAAACTTGTGTACCTTCTGGACCAACAGTATATACCTTTGCCAACCAAAGTTGGCTATCTTGTCATGGTCTTACTATTTTTAGCTTTAGGCCACAGGTGTGTACCTGGTTGTGTTTTATGCAAAGTATTTCACCTTTTAACAAAAGTTGTGTACATTGTTAGGAAATCACCAACAATAAACACAACTTTTTAGGTGAAATACTTTGCTTCAAACACAACCAGGAACACAACTGTGGCAAAAAGCTAAAATTTACCCACAGTTATATACCTGGTTTTGAATACCTTTTTACCTTTGAAATACCCTGTATTTAACCTTTTTTTTAAACATAGTTCGCCGCAGAAAGAAATGACAGACAACCATTGTGAAACGATAATTTAACTTTTATTTAAATTTTTTTTTTTTTTTGTAAAATGTTTTTAAAGTGCAAAAAACTTTTTTAATAAAGGTTTTAAACCCAATGGGCATTTTTATTAAAAAACACACATTACAAATCTGTGTAGTGTGGGGTGGAAATACTGCTGGAGGGGCTGCGGGACACTTCGACACTGGGTGTGTGGAGAGAGGACTGGGATCGTGGTGGGGAAGGAACAGTTAGAGGTGAAGGTGTGGAAAAAGCTACAGAATGGGTGGACATGTGGGAGGCAGAAGAGGTGGTGGGCGGTGGAGTGGAGGGTTGGGCAGGGACTGTAGGAGCAGATGATGTTGATGGAAAGTTGTATGGGGAAGGAGTTTGGTACGGGGAAGGAGTTTGGTACGGGGAAGGAGTTTGGTACGGGGCAGGTTGCTGGAAGTGGGGAGATGTCTGGTACTGGGGAGGTTGCTGGTACTGGTGAGGTTGCTGGTATGTAATAGGAGGGGGAGGATCGAAAGTGGCTGGAGGGGGTGCAGATGTAATAGGAGGGGGAGGATGGAAAGTGGCTGGAGGGGGTGCAGATGTAATAGGAGGGGGAGGATGGAAAGTGGCTGGAGGGGGTGCAGGTGGAGGAACTACAGTGGTGGGAGGTGGAGGTTGGGAGGTAACCTGCTGTAGAGCACCGTGGCACGAATGCATTACATGCATCTGCTGGGTAGGAGATAGTGTTGCCATGCGCTCCACAACAGACCTGAAAAAGGTGTGGTTTGGTGAAGATCTTGCTTCTGAATGCATAGTTTGCAGAAGTGTCTTCACCTCCAGAATGCTGGAGTTGATCTGCTGAAAGCCTGCGGAGATTTGCTCTGACAAGACTTTTAGACAGTTCTGGAAAGATGCATTCAGATGCAAGAACTCTTGCGCATAACTCTTTTCCTGACCCCTCTGCCGCTGTCGCCCAGTACCCGCAGGTGTACTAGAGGTGGCAGGGGCAGAAGGGTGGGGTAAAGGGAAAGCGATCTCCTCACCAGCAGCTTCATGTAATGTAGGCGGCCACGATGCTCCTGTGCTGGTGGATGGGACAGATGGGTCGAATGTGTGGGAAGGCTGGGAAGGTGCAGATGTACCGGGGCGGTCGAAGTGTCCCTCGGTGCCGGTCTCCTCAGGGATCGCCTCAGAAGGGTCCAATCGTGCAGGCTCCCGAGTGCTGCTCACCGTGCTGTGGAATAAAGAGAAAAAAAAACAATTAAAATACTGACATGGTATGGCCCTGGCTGAAAAAAAAAAGTTACATCTAACATTTTTTTTCACATGTGGTGTGTAATATTTACCTTCTAGTGACCATTGTTTCCCGGAGGAACGACAGGGCTTGTGCGTACTTGTACTTGCTCCTGCGTCCTCCAGATCCACTCGGGGCCCGCATCTCTTTATTGAACTCCTTCTTGAAACGATCCCTCACAGACCGCCACCGATTCACAATTCTGTTCCCTGAAACGAGAAAGGAGTGGTTAGTATACAACATCAGTGTTTCACAAACTCCAGTCCTCATGGTCCCCAGGGGTCATGTTTTCAGGATTTCCATAGTAAATAGAAATCCTGAACACATGATCCGTGGGGACCACGAGGACTGGAGTTCGGGAAACACTGGTTTACATCAAGCAACCGGTACTGTATATACTTACGCTCTTTAATCTGGGCCCGAACATCGAGGTCCTCCCAGCGGCACACAAGGAGCGAACAGATTTCCTCCCAGAGTCGTCGGGTAACGATAAGGTCAGCGTGGCGGCGGTCAGCCATATTCCAGAGCGGCTCCCTTTCTCTGACGAGATCGATGAGGTGGTCCACATCGAGTCCTCCATCCTCACCGTCAGAGTCGGGAGCACGCTGTGAAGGCTGTTAAAGAAAAAGACAAAAATAACATAATTAGCCTCCACAAAAGAAATGAAATAAAAAGTGCAAAAAAACAAAGCAAAAATATTTATACTTACATGCTGGTGACCGCCGCGTTGCTGTCGCCGACGACCCTGGGAGGCACTGCGAGGACCTCTTGGCCGAGCACCAGATTGGGAAGACTAGAGAAGAAAACAAAAAATGTTATGTCTTTGGATGTAGGCATTTGTTTGCTGTGTGTGGTCTGCAGAACATTGTTTTCTATGTGTTGTGTGCAGGGTGGATAAAAATCTTGATTTTTTTTAAAAAAATCAAAAAAATCAGATTTTTTTGATTTAAATCAGATTTTTTTGATTTAAATCATTTGATTTAAATCAGATTTTTTAATCAAGTTGTACACAAGCAAAACTTTGCAAATCTAATTGTTTTACACAAATAAAAATATTAAAACAGTTGATTATGAAACCTAATAATTTTTATTTGCACTATTAAACACTCAGAATTGAACTACAGAGAGTAAGTACTTTTTAACAATAGCCTATCTCTAACGTTTGAAGTAAGCAAACATCTTCAGTGAATACATCAGTCCTTTAAGCCTACTGTTTATTTAGGACTTTTAATAGGAAAACCAGTTGTCCTGCTTTAGCAGTTCCTAAGCGGTTTCGGACTGTTGTGTGCACAAAACCAAATGAAGAAAACAATCTCTCTACTCCTGCGGATGAAGCCGATGCAGTCAGTAGCTGAGTAGCTAGATTTATTATCTTTGCTGGAAGAACAAGTGATTGCGACTTCCACCAGTCCAGTGGTTTTAGTTCATTAACGACGTTATCTGCAAACATGTATTTTTGAAATGGTGCAGATTCACACTTCAATTTCAGCACAGTTGCCACAATGTCATGGTTAGTATTGGCGAGCCACTCCATTGCAGAGTTGATTTCCGCCTCAGATAATTTTTTCCCTCTGTAGATGGGATGCAAGATATTGGCTAAATAGTGTTCTTCTTTTAATGCTTGGTCCTTGCGGTGCTGTATTGCAACCTTTACATTGTTTGAGAGGTTCAAGAGATCTAGAGAACATTCTAAATCTTTCCAAACTTCTGTGGCATCAGCTATGGTTGCAGTATCTTTCTGCATTTTATCCAACGCAATTGATATTGGCTTTAACCTTTCCAAAAGGTCCTCGGCATTTCTCTTCACACCAAGATTTAATACTTTGCTTCGTATATTAGCATCAATTTTATCCCGATGTGTTTCGCAAATGGACAGTAATTTTGACCAGTTGTTAATAAACAGTTCCAAGCAGTCAGCCAAGGTATTCCATCTAACATCTTGTGGTAGAACCAACTTCAGTCCTCCCATTTCCTTGTAGGTTGCATGTGCAAAATGATTATTGCGGAAATATTTAACAATTTCTACAACATGTTCCTTGACACCCAAAATATGCAGGTCTTTTGCCAAAAGATGCAACAAATGGGCAGAACAACCGTATGTAATGACATTTGTGTCATCCTGTGCCAGTTCCGCTCGCATTTTTGCCACATTGCTTGCGTTATCAGTAACTAAGCTCCTTACTTTACATCCAAACTGTTCTTGGCATTGGTGAATTGAGTTCTTAGCAATTTCAAGTAAATATTCAGCAGTATGTGAATTTCCAGATGTGTCGATTGTGTCTGTAAGGTAAGTTTCACCATCTTCTGTTGTGACACAAGTGCAAATTATGGGGTCGTTGTGGATGTTGCTCCAACCATCCAAGCTCATGTTAACAACCTTGTCTTTCAAATATTTTGTACAAGCCGCTCTTTCTATGTCGTATACAGCCTGAAGATGTTTTCCTGAGATATCAAATCTACTTGGTGGTTTGTAGCCTGGTCTAATTCCTTCGATCATTTGTACAAACAATGGGTGCTCAACTAGTCGGAAAGAAGAATTGGTTGCAAATATGAATTTGGCAATTAATTCATCAAAATGTTCTTTCTGGCTCGTCGTAGTCTTTAAGATGAATTTTTCTACACTTTGCACGCAAAGTTTTTTTTTTGGGCTGCTTTGTTGAAGTTGTACCCAGATATTGATTGTCACATGCAGCACAAGCCATATTTGACCCTGAAAGCACAGAAATTAAAAATATAAATCGACTGCGTATTTGAAGAAATATAACGAAAATATTGAAACAAACTTTTTGAACAATGTAATGGTCCTCGTCCTATAAGGGCTGTCTCAAAAGTTATGCTACTCAAGTTTTCCGGTGAGGTTGCTGTAATACTGGTAACTAATATCAGAGCCTCAGCAACTGAAAAAAATTATGTCACAAAAGTTTTAAAAATGTTTTTTTTTTAAAATGGTCAATTTGGCAGACTTCAAAAGTGAATTGCAGCCTACAATAAAAAAAAAATAAGCGTATACACACTTTATTTTTACTTAAAGGACATGTGCACCTTTATTTTTTAAGGTGCAGCCAGTCACAGTGTGCACATGTCCTCCCCCCGCAGCTCTCTTACCTCCGATGTCAGCGCTGCGGGGATCCGTGGCTTCGTTCTGCCCGTCCGCGAGCGCGCCTCCATTCATTTCAATGGAGCGTGCGGCCCGCTGACGTCACGCCGCTGGATCACTGCGAGTAGGCCGCAA
Organism: Dendrobates tinctorius; assembly: GCF_039654945.1. NCBI lineage: Eukaryota > Metazoa > Chordata > Amphibia > Anura > Dendrobatidae > Dendrobates > Dendrobates tinctorius. Next base: position 68,328,620 of record NW_027361676.1, on the reverse strand, counting down.
CCGGAGGACGGGAGGTGGATGGTCAAAACGAAGCCACGGATCTCAGCGCTGCGGGGATCGGAGGTAAGAGCGCTGCGGGGGGAGGACATGTGCACCTTAAAAAAAATAAAGGTGCACATGTCCTTTAGCGTTAATTTTCTGTGAAATATTGCCTTAACATAAATTTAAATTCTATACTCCAGAACTACCAGTGCTAGAAATTTTTCTTTTCATAGACTTTAACCATCCCAGTAAAATGTCTGTTAAAAAAATAGGTTGTAAATTAATTGCCAGACTTACCACTAGTACTAGGCTCCTGGTGCATAAGAAGCTGTGGGGGTTCATTGACATTAGTTGTATCACTATCAACATCTTCATTTCCCTTCTGGTTGCAGTTTTCATAATGTGATTTCAAACGGCAAACAAGTCCTTGGATATCCTTTTGACAGTATTTGCACTTTGCTCTTGCACCTTTCTTTCCAAGATCTGCTGCTGGCATCTCAACAAAATGAACCCAAATAGGGTCTCTCTTACGACCTGCTGCCATGGCTCACACAGATCACTTATGAAGTTTGATTGTTACTACAGCCTGAGCCAAGCACTGCTGATGTTACTACAGCCTGAGCCAAGTACTGCTGACTATCCAACAAGTTTGGGCATGTCAACTGAATGCAGGGAAAAAGAAACTAAACCAAAACTGAAACCAAGCTAGAAGTGTGGAATTAAAGGGGCAGTATGAACAAAATGTGGAGGCTATTAATAGTTTATACAATTAAGACATGCTGCTTTTAAACACCTACCTATTGCCATATAGTAAAACAAAAAAGATTTTTACTTACTTTGGGGTCCCCCCCTCACCCTGGCGTTAGATCGTTGCCCCTAGTTTCGTCCGTGTAACTATGGGCGCACATGCACACTGCTCTCACTTATCATTTTAATCGTGATTTATATTAAAAAAAAACCTTTTGATTTAAATCAGTGATTTAAATCATGATTAAAATCATGATTTAAATCGATCCGATTTAAATAGAAAAAAATCTTTTGATTTAAATCGTGATTTAAATCATGATTTAAATCGGCGTGATTTAAATCAATCCACCCTGGTTGTGTGTAGTGTGATGTTGTGTTTCTGCGTTTGATGCAAAAAACTTACCAATTGTGAGCCCACTCCAGGTGTCTGTCCACCCCTTCCTTCTTCTTCTGGGAGCTCCTCTTCATCTTGTGATTCCTGTTTTGAAATAAAAGGCAATGAATAGACATATATTACAGAGATGATGGATTTTGGAAATAAAAACTTACCGTCAAACGCTGACGATGCGAGGGAGGGCTCCCAGAAGAAGATGTGCTGTCCTGTTGATGGCCAGACTCCATGGCTGTGGGTATTGCTGCTGCTGTTGCTGCTGCCAGTGATGCCATTTCTGCTGCTGCTGCTGCATCTCTTGGGCGGCTGTTGAATAAAGAGAAACAAAGGGCCAATGAATATCTTGATATTCCATAGCCCTAGTTTGGAGGAATGGGGGATTTGATAATTACCGTCTCTCATCTGCTGCTGGACTCCCCTCCTCAGCATGTTCCATTTGCTGCTCCATTTGGGGTGGTGGTGGTGCTGATGGTGCTGCAGTGGTCTCCTGCCTTCTCCTGCTGCGCTTGGTTGCTTTCTTGGGTGGCATGTTGGGTGTGGCTGTGGGTCCCACTGTCTTGCTTTTATATATGTCTTGTGGGCAGAGCTACTGAGCATGCTCAGACCAAAAAAACCGGATCCGGCCACCTGCGGCGCTCATAGGCTTTCATTGTGTGAAAAAGCCGGACGCGCCGGATCCGGAGGGTCCGGCTTTTTCGCCGGAGACAAAAAACGTTACAGTAGCCGTTTTTTCCAGACGCCGGATCGCGACACATTGCCGGATCCGGCGAAAACCGGATGAAACGCATGGCCATCCGGCGCGATCCGGCGCAAATGCAAGTCAATGGGGGGGAAACTAAATCCGGCATTGCATTTCGCCGGATCCGGTTTCTGTCAAAAGCGCCGGATCACGCCTGACGGCGAAAACCTGATGTGTGAAAGAGGCCTAAGTGGTGAAAGAAAATTCCAAAGGTCTGTAAAAAAAAAAAAAAAGTTGCCATTTTCTGAGACTTGTAGCATCTCCATTTTTTGGGATCTGGGGTTGGTTGAGGGCTTATTTTTAATGCTGATTTGATGTTTTTATTGATACCATTTTGGTGAAGATATGCTCTTTTAATCGCCCGTTATTTCTTTTTATGCAATGTTGCAGCGACCAAAAAAGTAATTCTGGAGTTTCGATTTATTTTCTCGCTATGCCGTTTACTGATTGGATTCTTTTTATACATTGATAGATTGGGCGATTCTGAATGCGGCGATACCAAACATGTGTATATTTGTTTTTTTATTGTTTTATTTTGAATGGGGAAAAAGGGGGGTAATTTGAACATTCATTTTTTAATCTTTTTTAATATTTTTAAAAACATTTTTTTTACTTTTTACTTGCTTCAATAGTCTCCATGGGAGACTTGAAGTTGCAGTTGTCCGATCACCTCTTTTAGGCCAGTTTCACACGTCAGTGTCTCCGGTACGTGTAGTGACAGTTTTCTCACGTACCGGAGACACTGACACACATACACACATTCTAATGAATGCAGATTTCAGCGTGTTTTCACGGACCGTGTGTCCGTGTGCAAAACACGCTGACATGTCCGTTTTTGTGCAACAGCACGGATCACACGGACCCATACAAGTCAATGGGTCCGTGTAAACACGTACCGCACACGGATGCTGTCCGTGTGCGATCGGTGTGCGTTTTTATAAGTCAAAGGGTTAACATTGAAACTAATTTTTCCAATACACGGACAGCATATGGACAGCACATGGATGGTACACACGGACATACGGATGTCACATGGATGGCCTACGTATCCACACGGACATGGATAGCTCCAGTACCGGTTTTTCCTGTGCCGGAATTATCTGGACATGTGAAACTGCCCTTACATAGAGCAGCCCGCATCAAACAGGGGGAGGGGTCCAATGACATACTCTGTTCCTCACTGGATGTTAAGGGGTTAAATCTGCCCCAACCTGCATATATCACCCACCAAAGTATCACGCTCCAAGTATTATAGTCAGGGCAGTTTCTAGGGAATTTTGCCAACAGGGCGAACATCGAAAAAGCGCCCCCCCCCAATATTACACACACACACACACACACACAATGCATAGGACCCCAGATATTACCCCCATATATGTTCTCTCATCCTGACCACCATATGTCTCAATCCTGCCCCATATATATCCTCTCATCCTGTCCTGCCTTATGTCTTCATCATGCCCCCATATGTATCCATCCTGCCCCATATATCTCTCCATCCTTCCCCCTCATGTGTCCTCTCATCCTGTCCCATATGTCCATTCTGCCCCCATATGTCTCCATCCTGCCCCCTATATGTCCTCTCACCCTACCCGCCCCCCCATATGTCTCACCATATTGCAGATTTCAGTGGAAAAAAAAGTTTCTCCCTACCTGGCCGCGGTCCAGCGGTGTCCTCTTCCTTAACCATTTGAGGCAATAGCGCATGACAGTGATACTATACGCCGGCCATGTGAGCTGCTGACCTCTTCGGGTACGTGCCCACAATCAGAAAATGCTGCGGTTTTCATACTGCATATTTATGCCGCATCAAGACCGCAGTGGTCAGATGTTACAGCATAGTGGATAGGATTTCTAAAATCCCATGTCCACTATGTGTGCATGTGCACCTGCGGATCACCTGCAGACACTGACATGCAGCGGAGGTTTATGAGCCGCAGCATGTCAATTTCTCTTGCGGAGACGCTGGAAATTTCAACAATAGAAATGTATTTGGATTCAGTAAATCCGCACGGTTCAGTGAAAACGTGAATTTACCTGCGTGACTAGAACGCAGCGCTATGGATGAAGTGACAATACCCATAATCCAAAGTGCTGCTACTTCCTGATCATAGGAACATAGCCTAATTGGCTGGTGGCTCCTATTGCCGAGCAGGGAGGCGTCCTGCATGGCAATAGATTTCAACTGAATGTCCGTCTGACAATGCACGTTCAGTTCCTGAGCGAACGGCTGACTGTGCCCCTGGGGCCTGGTGATGAGTGGAGCCTGGACTGGTGATGAGGAGGGCCCGGACTGAGGACACATTCAGTTACTGAGAGAATGGCTGAATCCCGCTACTGTAGCCCAGACTGGTGAGGAGAGGTGCCCGGACTGGTGAGGAAAGGGGCCTGGACTGGTGAGGAAAGGGGCCCGGACTGGTGAGGAAAGGGGCCTGGACTGGTGAGGAGAGGTGCCCGGACTGGTGAGGAAAGGGGGCCGGACTGGTAAGGAAAGGGGCCTGGACTGGTGAGGAGAGGTGCCCGGACTGGTGAGGAAAGGGTGCCGGACTGGTGAGGAAAGGGGCCCGGACTGGTGAGGAAAGGGGGGCCGGACTGGTGAGGAGAGGTGCCCGGACTGGTGAGGAAAGGGGCCCGGACTGGTGAGGAAAGGGGCCTGGACTGGTGAGGAAAGGGGCCCGGACTGGTGAGGAAAGGGGCCCGGACTGGTGAGGAAAGGGGCCCGGACTGGTGAGGAAAGGGGCCCGGACTGGTGAGGAAAGGGGCCCGGACTGGTGAGGAAAGGGGGGCCGGACTGGTGAGGAAAGGGGCCCGGACTGGTGAGGAAAGGGGCCCGGACTGGTGAGGAAAGGGGCCCGGACTGGTGAGGAAAGGGGCCCGGACTGGTGAGGAAAGGAGCCCGGACTGGTGAGGAAAGGGGCCCGGACTGGTGAGGAAAGGGGCCCGGACTGGTGAGGAAAGGGGGCCGGACTGGTGAGGAAAGGGGGCCGGACTGGTGAGGAAAGGGGGCCGGACTGGTGAGGAAAGGGGGCCCGGACTGGTGAGGAAAGGAGCCCGGACTGGTGAGGAAAGGGGCCCGGACTGGTGAGGAAAGGGGGCCGGACTGGTGAGGAAAGGGGGCCGGACTGGTGAGGAAAGGGGCCTGGACTGGTGAGGAGAGGTGCCCGGACTGGTGAGGAGAGGTGCCCGGACTGGTGAGGAGAGGTGCCCGGGCTGGTGAGGAAAGGGGCCCGGGCTGGTGAGGAGAGGGGCCCGGACTGGTGAGGAAAGGGGCCCGGACGCACGTTCAGTAAAAATAGGCGGCACACAGAACGGGATCAGGGAGTCAGCAGTAATTTGAACAATCTGTTCCCCCTAACTGGACGAATCCCACCCCTGGTTATGTCCTTTCCTGACAGCCTATAACATCATAGGCTGCAGCCAATAGAAAAGTGACACACAAACACAATGCACCCAATTCTGTCATACCTGACAAGCAGCACTGGCATGCATTGCCAATATACTGCAGCCAGACAAGAGGGAGGAGAGTGCAGGAAATCGGGGTCAGTCAGGCCAGTGTCTGATAGTCATCCCCCTCAGCTGTCTCTCTGGTGTCTCATTTCTTTCTTGTCTTCTGCCTCTGTCTTTGCCGTCTCCTGCTTCTGTCTCTCTCTTGTCACTGTCTTCTCCCATCTTTCCTGAATCTGCAGGGCTGTCTGTGGCTCCACCCTCTCCGTGTAGCCCCGCACCTCCATGTTGGTCCACAGCCTGATGCTGTGACGCTGCTGGAGGAGAGAGATCGGCTCCCGGCTCCGCAGCTGACTTGCAGGCTCGGGTGAGTGATATAGCCTGTGTCAGGGCTGCTCCTGCCGCCCCGAGAGACCACAGGATGGGAGCGCAGGTGCCGACATTAGACCAGAGCACTTGTTCTTGCCGGTTCTGCAACTGATTGTGCAGAAGCGACTGAATTCCGCCCCTGATCAAAAATAAGGTGTATTATAAACTGCCCAGCGAGCAAAGGAAGGGGAGCGCCGAGCCTCAGCCAGTCCGGGCCCCCCTCTCCAGGTAAGGCTAGTAATTCCCTGATGGCGGCCCTGGCTTGGGTGGCGCCCCGGGCCATCGCACCCCCCGTCCCCCCCTAAAAACGGCCCTGATTATTGGCCTTCAGTTGCCATTGGAACCATCCCCGTGTAGTGCCAGTGCTACTGCACCATTCCATGCAATGCGGTGTCTCCGGTGGCTTCCTGCCAGCAGAGCTCTGCTGTGGGTTGTGTCGGGAACAAAGCTGCTCCAGGGAGGGCGGATGTCACCGAAAGGTAATGAGTCTGCAAAGCTCCGATCAGCCAATAGCAGTGTGCTGATAACCAGGAGGAGTCTGGGTATCGAGGTGCTGAAAGGGTTCACAGACCACAGTATGGGGATGACAGGTGTGCTGCACTGCTGGGTACAGAGGGGCTGAAAGGGTTCACAGACCACAGTATGGGGATGACAGGTGTGCTGCACTGCTGGGTACAGAGGGGCTGAAAGGGTTCACAGACCACAGTATGGGGATGACAGGTGTGCTGCACTGCTGGGTACAGAGGGGCTGAAAGGGTTCACAGACCACAGTATGGGGATGACAGGTGTGCTGCACTGCTGGGTACAGAGGGGCTGAAAGGGTTCACAGACCACAGTATGGGGATGACAGGTGTGCTGCACTGCTGGGTACAGAGGGGCTGAAAGGGTTCACAGACCACAGTATGGGGATGACAGGTGTGCTGCACTGCTGGGTACAGAGGTGCTGAAAGGGTTCACAGACCACAGTATGGGGATGACAGGTGTGCTGCACTGCTGGGTATCGAGGTGCTGAAAGGGTTCACAGACCACAGTATGGGGATGACAGGTGTGCTGCACTGCTGGGTACAGAGGGGCTGAAAGGGTTCACAGACCACAGTATGGGGATGACAGGTGTGATGCACTGCTGGGTATCGAGGTGCTGAAAGGGTTCACAGACCACAGTATGGGGATGACAGGTGTGCTGCACTGCTGGGTACAGAGGGGCTGAAAGGGTTCACAGACCACAGTATGGGGATGACAGGTGTGCTGCACTGCTGGGTACAGAGGTGCTGAAAGGGTTCACAGACCACAGTATGGGGATGACAGGTGTGCTGCACTGCTGGGTACAGAGGGGCTGAAAGGGTTCACAGACCACAGTATGGGGATGACAGGTGTGCTGCACTGCTGGGTACAGAGGGGCTGAAAGGGTTCACAGACCACAGTATGGGGATGACAGGTGTGCTGCACTGCTGGGTATCAAGGTGCTGAAAGGGTTCACAGACCACAGTATGGGGATGACAGGTGTGCTGCACTGCTGGGTACAGAGGGGCTGAAAGGGTTCACAGACCACAGTATGGGGATGACAGGTGTGCTGCACTGCTGGGTATCGAGGTGCTGAAAGGGTTCACAGACCACAGTATGGGGATGACAGGTGTGCTGCACTGCTGGGTACAGAGGGGCTGAAAGGGTTCACAGACCACAGTATGGGGATGACAGGTGTGATGCACTGCTGGGTATCGAGGTGCTGAAAGGGTTCACAGACCACAGTATGGGGATGACAGGTGTGCTGCACTGCTGGGTACAGAGGGGCTGAAAGGGTTCACAGACCACAGTATGGGGATGACAGGTGTGCTGCACTGCTGGGTACAGAGGTGCTGAAAGGGTTCACAGACCACAGTATGGGGATGACAGGTGTGCTGCACTGCTGGGTACAGAGGGGCTGAAAGGGTTCACAGACCACAGTATGGGGATGACAGGTGTGCTGCACTGCTGGGTACAGAGGGGCTGAAAGGGTTCACAGACCACAGTATGGGGATGACAGGTGTGCTGCACTGCTGGGTACAGAGGGGCTGAAAGGGTTCACAGACCACAGTATGGGGATGACAGGTGTGCTGCACTGCTGGGTATCAAGGTGCTGAAAGGGTTCACAGACCACAGTATGGGGATGACAGGTGTGCTGCACTGCTGGGTACAGAGGGGCTGAAAGGGTTCACAGACCACAGTATGGGGATGACAGGTGTGCTGCACTGCTGGGTATCGAGGTGCTGAAAGGGTTCACAGACCACAGTATGGGGATGACAGGTGTGCTGCACTGCTGGGTACAGAGGGGCTGAAAGGGTTCACAGACCACAGTATGGGGATGACAGGTGTGCTGCACTGCTGGGTACAGAGGGGCTGAAAGGGTTCACAGACCACAGTATGGGGATGACAGGTGTGCTGCACTGCTGGGTATCAAGGTGCTGAAAGGGTTCACAGACCACAGTATGGGGATGACAGGTGTGCTGCACTGCTGGGTACAGAGGTGCTGAAAGGGTTCACAGACCACAGTATGGGGATGACAGGTGTGCTGCACTGCTGGGTACAGAGGTGCTGAAAGGGTTCACAGACCACAGTATGGGGATGACAGGTGTGCTGCACTGCTGGGTATCGAGGTGCTGAAAGGGTTCACAGACCACAGTATGGGGATGACAGGTGTGCTGCACTGCTGGGTACAGAGGGGCTGAAAGGGTTCACAGACCACAGTATGGGGATGACAGGTGTGCTGCACTGCTGGGTACAGAGGGGCTGAAAGGGTTCACAGACCACAGTATGGGGATGACAGGTGTGCTGCACTGCTGGGTATCAAGGTGCTGAAAGGGTTCACAGACCACAGTATGGGGATGACAGGTGTGCTGCACTGCTGGGTACAGAGGGGCTGAAAGGGTTCACAGACCACAGTATGGGGATGACAGGTGTGCTGCACTGCTGGGTATCGAGGTGCTGAAAGGGTTCACAGACCACAGTATGGGGATGACAGGTGTGCTGCACTGCTGGGTACAGAGGGGCTGAAAGGGTTCACAGACCACAGTATGGGGATGACAGGTGTGCTGCACTGCTGGGTACAGAGGGGCTGAAAGGGTTCACAGACCACAGTATGGGGATGACAGGTGCGCTGCACTGCTGGGTACAGAGGTGCTGAAAGGGTTCACAGACCACAGTATGGGGATGACAGGTGTGCTGCACTGCTGGGTACAGAGGGGCTCAGATGATTGACAGATTACAGGATGGGGCCATATACAGTCATGTAAGGCTGTTCACCTGTCTTATATTGGTTACTTTAGCAAAAAATGAAGTGTCAGCGCCCTATATACAATGATACAAGTCAACAAACAGTTACTTTATCTGACATGTCCATAGATCAGAATAGCATCCGATAACATTGATTAGAAGGAGTTATTTTCCCATCTGAAATGCCTCAACGCACATTTCCCCGTAGATGGTTATCAGGAGGCTCCGATAGTTGAGATACAAGTTGATCTGAGGATGGATAGAGGGTCAGGGACGCTATCATGTGCACTGTGTCTGTTTGATTTAAATATCCCAGCTAAAATTAAAAGGAGGCTCATTTCTGGGACCTCATTAAGGGTATGTGCACACGTAGTTTTTAGGTTGTGCGGATTTTGTTGGAAAATCCGGAGGTAAATCCGCAGGACAAAAGTCCTGCGTTTTATCTGCGGATTATGCAGTTTCACACCTCATAATGATAAGCAGAATCCGCAGCGTGTGCACATACCCTAAGTGTATGTGTTACTCACACCTGTTTCCGCCACATCCAATGCACATGCATCAGACAGGAGGCTGTGGGAGATGTGCAGGTGACTAATGTAGTTTATGGTTGTTCAGCCTGTTCCCCTCCTTGCGTTCAGGGTGGTTTTAGACAAAGTGGGGCCCTGGTCAAAAGTTTAAAGTGGGGCCCTAAATGCTCACATATTCTGCCATCACACAGAAAAATTTTGGCTGTATTTACATGCGCTGAATAGTGTTGAGCGATACCGTTCGATACCCAAAAATATCGTATCGGATGATATCGCCCGATACGAAAAAAATATCGGGTATCGCCGATTCCGATACCGGAAGTCCCATCAAGTCAATGGGACTTCCGGTATCGGAATTTAAAAAAGCCCTTTATTTCCTTGTTGGCTAATTCTACGTAATTGAAAACAAATAAGAGTCATGTAGAATGTATTGTGGGAGGTGGAGGAGACATTAAAAGCATAGTGGTTTATTCAAATCACATGGCATAGCATTAATTCCAATTTTTTTTTTCAAGACGTTCGGAGTTAAAAAGATATTGACTATGTTAACCTTTTTTATATTTTGTCAGATATGTATGTTTCACAACTTCCGTGCTCTTCACCTTCTTTTGTACTTCTCCCACACTTTCTCCTTCATGATCCGCAGCAGTAGCATTTTTTTCATCAACTTTTTCTTCACCTTATTCATCTTCTTCTTCACCTTCTTCCCATTAATTTTTTTTTTCTATTCTTCATATTCTTCTTATTCAGCTATTATTAATTTTCATATGCTATTTCTTCATCTTCTTCCTATTCTTCTTTTTCTTCATTTTCTTATGGTGACAGGCATTCCTGTAGTACTTATCTATAAAAGTTATAAGATTACACCTTACGTTCTGCCTGTCACTAAAGATTTACAACAGGATTTGTCCGCGTTCAGTTTGGCCTGCAGCAGCAGGCATTTTCCAGGGGCACCACGAGGAGGAACGGACTCACCCCCATTTACTGCTTAGTCTTCTTCTGCTTATAATTTAGATTTCTTCCATGCTGATTTTTAGTCTTATGCTTAATGTTCTTCTGCTTTCTGTTCTTCTGCTTTTGCTTCTTCTGCTTCTTGTTCTTCTGTCTTTTGTTCTGTATCTTGGTGGTTGTCTTCATGTTCTTTGTCCTCTTGGTCTTATTATTTAGGGTCATATTTCTGGTCTTCTTTGGTGTGGTCTTCAGGGTCGTCGTCATCAGGGTCGTCGTCATGGAGATCAATAAGGATTACCAAAGACAATTTCAAAAAGCTTGATCTTGGAAATGTAGCAGAAGGTACAAGAAGGCTGAGAAACTGGCGAGAACCAGCTGACAGTACTGGAACCCGTAGTGGCAGCAGAAGGAACAATAGCCAATGGCACTACTGAGGAACAGCTGACGGTGCTGGACCCCGGTTACTATGCAGGAGGTACCTGTGCTAGAAACCACTACCAAGGACCAGCTGACGTTGCTGGACCTCGGATACCGAGATGGAGGCACCTAGGCCAAAGGCTCTGGCGAGAACCAGCAGGCAGTGCTGGAACCCGGATGGGTAGCAGAAGGAACAAGAGCCAATGGCACTACCGAGGACCAACTGACGGTGATGGACCACGGTTACTAAGCAGAAGGTACCTGTGCTAAAAAGCACTACCAAAGACCAGCTGATGGTGCTGGACTTCGGATACCGAGATGGAGGCACCTAGGCCAAAGGCTCTGGCGAGAACCAGCTGACAGTGCTGGCACCCGGATGGGTAGCAGAAGGAACAAGAGCCAATGGTACTACCGAGGACCAACTGACGGTGCTGGACCACGGTTACTAAGCAGAAGGTACCTGTGCTAAAAAGCACTACCAAGGACCAGCTGACGGTGCTGGACCTCGGATACCGAGATGGAGGCACCTAGGCCAAAGCCTCTGGCGAGAACCAGCTGACAGTGCTGGCACCCGGATGGGTAGCAAAAGCTACAAGAGCCAATGGCACTACCGAGGAACAGCTGACGTTGCTGGACCACGGTTACTAAGCAGAAGGTACCTGTGCTAAAAAGCACTACCAAGGACCAGCTGACGGTGCTGGACCTCGGATACTGAGATGGAGGCACCTAGGCCAAAGGCTCTGGCGAGAACCAGCTGACAGTGCTGGAACCCGGGTGGGTAGCAGAAGGTACCCCTCCAAAGCAAAGTAGCCAGGCCGCAAGCCGGCCGCAGTTACCGAAACCCACAGTCCTACAGGGGGTCCATGTCCCATTAGCACTACGGATTCAGCCTTCAGTGCCAGTTCCCGCAGCCCACATAGGAGTCACCTAAACTGCAGGCACCGTAGAGTCGGCTAACCCGGCCGCAAGACGACAGGACAACGGATTGGTGGCATAGTGACCTTGACACTACCCGGAAACAGCTGGCGTGCTGGAACCAGGCTGGGCAACAGGGAGTACCCGTGCCAAAGACACTGCCGAGAACCAGCTGACGGTGCTGGAACACAGATGGGAAGCAAAAGCTACAAGAGGCAATGGCACTACCGAGGAACAGCTGACGTTGCTGGACTACGGTTACTAAGCAGAAGGTACCTGTGCTAAAAAGCACTACCAAGGACCAGCTGACGGTGCTGGACCTCGGATACCGAGATGGAGGCACCTAGGCCAAAGGCTCTGGCGAGAACCAGCTGACAGTGCTGGAACCCGGGTGGGTAGCAGAAGGTACCCATCCAAAGCAAAGTAGCCAGGCCGCAAGCCGGCCGCAGTTACCGAAACCCACAGTCCTACAGGGGGTCCATGTCCCATTGGCACTACGGATCCAGCCCTCAGTGCCAGTTCCCGCAGCCCACATAGGAGTCACCTAAACTGCAGGCACCGTAGAGTCGGCTAACCCGGCCGCAAGACGACAGGACAACGGATTGGTGGCATAGTGACCTTGACACTACCCGGAAACAGCTGGCGTGCTGGAACCAGGCTGGGCAACAGGGAGTACCCGTGCCAAAGACACTGCCGAGAACCAGCTGACGGTGCTGGAACCCAGATGGGTAGCAAAAGCTACAAGAGCCAATGGCACTACCGAGGAACAGCTGACGTTGCTTGACCACGGTTACTAAGCAGAAGGTACCTGTGCTAAAAAGCACTACCAAGGACCAGCTGACGGTGCTGGACCTCGGATACCGAGATGGAGGCACCCAGGCCAAAGGCTCTGGCGAGAACCAGCTGACAGTGCTGGAACCCGGGTGGGTAGCAGAAGGTACCCATCCAAAGCAAAGTAGCCAGGCCGCAAGCCGGCCGCAGTTACCGAAACCCACAGTCCTACAGGGGGTCCATGTCCCATTGGCACTACGGATCCAGCCTTCAGTACCAGTTCCCGCAGCCCACATAGGAGTCACCTAAACTGCAGGCACCGTAGAGTCGGCTAACCCGGCCGCAAGACGACAGGACAACGGATTGGTGGCATAGTGACCTTGACACTACCCGGAAACAGCTGGCGTGCTGGAACCAGGCTGGGCAACAGGGAGTACCCGTGCCAAAGACACTGCCGAGAACCAGCTGACGGTGCTGGAACACAGAGGTAGCAAAAGCTACAAGCGCCAATGGCACTACTGAGGAACAGCTGACGTTGCTAGACCACGGTTACTAATCAGAAGGTACCTGTGCTAAAAAGCACTACCAAGGACCAGCTGACGGTGCTGGACCTCGGATACCGAGATGGAGGCACCTAGGCCAAAGGCTCTGGCGAGAACCAGCTGACAGTGCTGGAACCCGGGTGGGTAGCAGAAGGTACCCATCCAAAGCAAAGTAGCCAGGCCGCAAGCCGGCCGCAGTTACCGAAACCCACAGTCCTACAGGGGGTCCATGTCCCATTGGCACTACGGATCCAGCCTTCAGTGCCAGTTCCCGCAGCCCACATAGGAGTCACCTAAACTGCAGGCACCGTAGAGTCGGCTAACCCGGCCGCAAGACGACAGGACAACGGATTGGTGGCATAGTGACCTTGACACTACCCGGAAACAGCTGGCGTGCTGGAACCAGGCTGAGCAACAGGGAGTACCCGTGCCAAAGACACTGCCGAGCACCAACTGACGTTGTTGGAACCCAGGGACAATCATGGTGAAGGCCGAGGCCTACTTGGTGGTAGTTTTAGATTGTTTGTAGGCTACAACAGACTGTCAACGTGCTCCAATTAGGCATCTGTCTCCACTCTGTTTCCAGGATTTCACGTGACCACCAACACCGCCAGTTTATGCGTACAGTAGCCGTCTGCCCAATCCACACGTGTTCCTGTGTTACTGGTGTTCTGTAATGTCAGCAGATCCCCTGATGTTTGTCTGCCAATGTCTCCTGCTCTGTCCACATTCCCACCACTTGCAGTGGGAAGGTGGACAGCGCAGGAGACAGTGCCGGACACACATTGGGGGTTCAGCTCACGTTACAGAACACCAGGAACAAGTGTGGAATGCGTGGACGGCAACTGTGAGCAGGAACTGGCGGTGTTGGAGGTCAGGGGAAATACTAGAGACAGAGTGGAGACAGAGGCCAAATCAGAGAATGTTTAAATCTGAAGTAGTTACAATTTGGAGGCAGCAGCAGTTTGCCCTCCACACAGCAGGGGATCAGCCGACGTTACCGAACCCCACTTTCACATGAACGAGTGTTTTTTTCTGTGTGGACAGCACTTCCGAGCACCAACTGGCGTTGTTGGAGCCCAGGGACAATCAGGGTGCAGGCCGAGGCCTACTAGGAGCCAGGTGTAAATCGGAGGTATTTTGACTGGAGGGAGCAGGACACTTTGTCCTCCACACAGCAGGGGATCAGCTGACGTTACTGACCCCCACTTTCACATGAACGAGTGTTTTTTTCTGCGTGGACAGCACTTCCGAGCACCAACTGGCGTTGTTGGAGCCCAGGGACAATCAGGGTGCAGGCCGAGGCCTACTAGGAGCCAGGCGTAAATCGGAGGTATTTTGACTTTGGAGGCAGCAGGAGAGTTTGCCGTACACACAGCAGGGGATCAGCTGACGTTACCGAACCCCACTTTCACATGAACGAGTGTTTTTTTCTGTGTGGACAGCACTTCCGAGCACCAACTGGCGTTGTTGGAGCCCAGGGACAATCAGGGTGCAGGCTGAGGCCTACTTGGTGGCAGTTTTAGATTGTTTGTAGGCTACAACAGACTGTCAACGTGCTCCAATTAGGCATCTGTCTCCACTCTGTTTCCAGGATTTCACGTGACCACCAACACCGCCTGTTTATGCGTACAGTAGCCGTCTGCCCAATCCACACGTGTTCCTGTGTTACTGGGGTTCTGTAATGTCAGCAGATCCCCTGATGTGTGTCTGCCACTGTCTCCTGCTCTGTCCACATTCCCACCGCTTGTAGTGGGAAGGTGGACAGCGCAGGAGACAGTGCTGGACACACATTGGGGGATCTGCTCACGTAACAGAACACCAGGAACACAGGAACAAGTGTGGACTGCGCGGACGGCAACTGTGAGCAGGAACTGGCTGTGCTGGATGTCAGGGGAAATACTAGAGACAGAGTGGAGACAGAGGCCAAATCAGAGAATGTTTAAATCTGAAGTAGTTACAATTTGGAGGCAGCAGCACTTTGCCCTCCACACAGCTGGGGATCAGCTGACGTTACCGAACCCCACTTACACATGAACGAGTGTTTGTTTCTGTGTGGACCACACTTCCGAGCAACAACTGATGATGTTGGAGCCCAGGGATAGTCATTTTGTAGGCTGAGGCCTACTTGGAGGCAGTTTAAGATAAGACGTTGTTTGAATTTGGAGGCAGCAGGAGAGTTTTCCGTACACACAGCAGGGGATCAGCTGACGTTACCGAACCCCACTTACACATGAGCGAGTGTTTTGTCTGTGAGGACAGCACTTCTGAGCACCAACTGGCGTTGTCGGAGCCCAGGGAAAATCAGGTAGTAGGCCGAGGCCTACTTGGAGCCAGGTGTAAATCTGAGGTTGTTTGACTGTGGAGGGAGCAGGACACTTTGCCATACACACAGCAGGGGATCAGCTGACGTTACCGAACCCCACTTACACATGAGTTAGTGTTTTGTCTGTGCGGACAGCACTTCTGAGCACCAACTGGCGGTGTCGGAGCCCAGGGAAAATCAGGTAGTAGGCCGTGGCCTACTTGGTGGCAGTTTTCGATTGTTTCTAGACTACTACTAACTGTCAACGTACTCCAATTAGGCCTCTGTCTTCACTCTGTTTCAAGTATTTCCTCTGGCTTCCAACCACGCCAGTTGCTGCTCTGAAATGCCGTCTGCACAACCCACACTTGTTCCTGTGTTACTGGGGTTCTGTAACAGCAGCTTCTCCCTAGAGGTGAGTCAGGCAATGTCTCCTGCTCTGTCCACTTTTCCACTACAAGTAGTGGGAATGTAGACAAAGCAGGAGACATTGCCGGACTCACCTCTGGAGATGAGCAGATATTACAGGACCCAGGTAACACAGGAACAAGTGTGGATTGTGCAGACGGCACTTGAGAGCAGAAACAGGCGGTGTTGTAGGCCGGAGGAAATACTCAAAACAGAGTGGAGACAGAGGGCAAATCAGAGAACATATTAAATCAGAGGTAGTCAGAAGTTGTAGGCAGCAGGAGAGTTTGCCGTACACACAGCAGGGGATCAGCTGACGTTACCGAACCCCACTTACACATGAGCGAGTGTTTTGTCTGTGCGGACAGCACTTCTGAGCACCAACTGGCGGTGTCGGAGCCCAGGGAAAATCAGGTAGTAGGCCGAGGCCTACTTGGAGCCAGGTGTAAATCTGAGGTTGTTTGACTGTGGAGGGAGCAGGACACTTTGCCATACACACAGCAGGGGATCAGCTGACGTTACCGAACCCCACTTACACATGAGCGAGTGTTTTGTCTGTGTGGACAGCACTTCTGAGCAACAACGGGAGTTGCTGTAGCCCAGGAAATAAAGTTCAGGTCATAGAAACATGAACACAACAGGAGACCTGGATCCTGTTGCCAGCCAATAATTTATTCTGAAAGAGGACTGGCAAATTCAGGTGAGATCCAGGCCTTGTTCATTTTCAGAAAAGTAAGCCGGTCAACATTATCGGCGGATAGTCGCGTGCGACGGTCTGTTACCACACCACCTGCAGCACTAAAGACACGTTCCGATAATACACTGGCAGCAGGGCAAGCCAGCACCTCCAATGCATACTGGCTAAGCTCTGGCCATGTATCCAGCTTAGAGACCCAATACTTGAACGGGGAAGAGCCGTCTGGGAGTACATTAACAGGGCAAGACAAGTAGTCTGTCACCATCTGACGGAAACGTTGCCTCCTGCTGACTGGAGCCGTCTGTGATGGTGTAGCCGTTTGTGGCGGTCCCACAAAACTTTTCCACATTTGGGCCATACTGGCCTTGCCTTGTCCTGCGGCACTGCCTCTGCTACCTCTTTGTGCAGAGCTTCCTCCACTGCCTCTACCCACATGGCTGCTTTGAAAAGCACTACCAGCAACACTTGCGGGGGGAATGGAGAACATGATGGCCTGCACAAGTGTTTCTTGGTACTCCCGCATTTTTCGCTCCCGGTTCAACTGTGGTATAAGGCTTTGTAAGTTGTCCTGGTAGCGAGGATCTAGGAGGGTGTACACCCAATAATCAGCCGTGTGGAGAATGTTGGCGATGCGGCGGTCATTTAACAAGCACTGCAGCATGAAATCAACCATGTGCTGCAGACTGCCAACTGGACCGGAAACGCTGTCCCCAGCTTGAGGCAGCATCTCAGCCTGCTCAGCATCACCCCACCCTCGCTGTACACACTGACTACTAGAGCCATGTGTACCTCCCTCCTCTGGAGAGATGTGATCCTCCTCCTCCATTGACTCCTCGTCATCCTCCTCACTAAGTGTCCCCTGCCTGGGCCTTTGTGTGGAGGCACGTTGCGCAGACTTGCCAGAAGCAGATGGCATTTCTGACTCCTCATCCTCGACCTCTTCAAAAACCTCCTCACTTAGTGCTTGTAAGGTTTTTTGAAGCAGACAGATAAGGGGGATAGTCATGCTGACTAGTGCATCATCTGCACTTGCCATCCGCATGGAGTCATCGAAGGCACGCAAAACTTGGCAGATGTCCCTCATAGTGGCCCACTCTGTGGTGGTGAAGTGTGTCCGGCGCACAGTGCGACTTGTTTGCGCCTGATGCAGCTGGTACTCCATTACTGCTGCCTGCTGCTCACACAACCGCTCCAACATATGTAACGTTGAATTCCACCTGGTGGGGAGGTCACATATGATGCGATGTTCTGGCAGGCGGAATCGGCGTTGCAGAGTTGCAATGCGCGATCTTGCCATGCTGGAACGCCGCAAGTGAGCACACTCTAGGCGAACCTTGTGCAGCAGTGCATCAAGATCCGGATAGTCCCTCAGAAAGCTCTGCACGACCAAATTGAGCACGTGTGCCAGACATGGTATGTGAGTGAGGTTGCCTAGGCCCAGAGCTGCCACTAGATTTCGGCCATTGTCACTCACTACCAAACCTGGCTGGAGATTCGCTGGCACAAACCACACATCGCTCTCCTGCTTGATGGCATTCCAGAGCTCCTGTGCTGTGTGGCTCTGATTCCCCAAAGAAATTAATTTAAGGACGGCCTGTTGACGTTTGGCCACACCTGTGCTCATATCTGGCCTAACAGGCTCATGCAGTGCTCATTCCGAGGAACTAGAGTAGGAGGAGGACTCAATATGTACAGACTTCATTCCTGCAATCCTTGGAGTTGGCAGGATATGTACAGAGCCACTCTCCAGATCTGTACCAGGCTCCACAACATTGACCCAATGGGCAGTGAGGGAAAGGTATCGTCCCTGTCCATGGCTACTGGTCCACGCATCAGTGGTCAGGTGGACCTTGCTACTGACGGCGTTTAGTAGCGCATTTTTAATTTTCCACTCCACATGCATTTGCAGGGCAGGGACGGCTTGCCTGCTGAAATAAAAGCGGCTGGGCACATTGTATTGTGGAACTGCCAATGACATCAAGTTCCGGAAGGTGTCAGTCTCCACCAGCCTGAATGACAGCATCTCAAGGGCCAGTAGTTTGGCAATGCCGGCATTCAGAGCCAGTGCTCGGGGATGGTTTGCCGAGTATGGCCGCTTTTTCTCCCATGCCTGTGCTACCGATTTCTGGTGAGTGGCCTGGGAGTGTACTGATGACTGAGAACGTGGTTCAGTGGGTGGAATTTCACTGGGTCTCTGGACAACAGTGGCAGAGGTTCTTCCATGGCGTTCCAGTGAGGAAGCCGAACCACCTGTGTGTGAGCTGGAGGAAGAGGCCCCAACACGAGCTGAAGAGGTGGTAGGTGCTGCTGAAGGTTGGCCTACATCTTCAGTGTAACTCCACCTCGTGCTTGGTACGCACATGTTTCCACATATTTGTGGTATTGAGGTTGCTCACATTTTTCCCTCGTTTAACTTTCTGATGACACAGCTTGCATTTGACAAAGCAAATGTCATCTGCAACTGTGTCAAAAAAAGACCACGCACTGCAAGTCCTGGGAGCGCCCGTTTTCTGTTTTGGAAGAGGATTGCTCCTCACGGGTGCCAAAGTGGAGGCTACAGGCAACCAAGTCTGCCCCCGCCCTCTCCCTCCTCTTTTGGCCGTTCGGGGAATGTCTTCCTCAGAGCTGCTCCCACCACCTTCCTGTGGCTGACGCAATGATGGGTCAAGTGTTGTGAGTTCATTTTCCCCTTTGTCACTGAGGTCTGGTGAACTCCCTATTCTGGTAAAGGAAGGTAATGAGCCTGATTATCAGGCACCTGAGTCTAATGAGGATGACTGGCTGAGTGGAGTCACGGACTGGATATAAGGCTGCCGACGCCCTTCTGCCCTGCGGGTGATTTCTCTGTGGACTTCTAGGACACCAGTCTGATTCCTGCTCCTCTAAAGCTAAGTTTTCTGTTTTGCCTGTTAGCTTTTTTGTTTTCCTTGCTTTTCTGTATTCTGCCATTCCCTTCTGGGGTGAGCTGAATCTCCTTTTGCCTGTAGCTCTGTCTTCAGAATATTCCTGAGTACTGACATAGCTTTTTTGAAGCCTAGCGTCTTCAGGGCCTTTTTCACTGTCAGTCTGTTGGCTCTTATTTTCATAGGGTTTTTCACGGATTGCAGACAGCAGCCTTCCTGTCCTTTTCTATCTAAGTTAGCTTGGGCCCCGTCTTTGCTCAGTCTATCTTTCTGTCTGTGTTAGTATTTTCATCTTGCTTCACCGTCATTATATGTTGGGGGCTGCCTATTGCCTTGGGGTCTGCTCTGGGGCAGTTTAGATTTCCCCTTTCTTTCTTTAGGCCTATTTAATTCTCCGGCTGTGATCAAGGGGTCTAGGGCATCGTAGGAACCCCCCACGGCTACTGCTAGTTGTGTTGATAGGTTCAGGGGTCTGCAATCCGATAGCTGCCAACTTCTCTGGTTTTCTGGACTTAGCTAGCATTTCTGTTTTTGCCTCCTACGGTGACTCAATCATAACAGAATCACCCGCCATACCGCAGATCCTTGGGTACTCAATAGCAGGAAAGAATTGTGTTTAAAAAAAAAAAAAAAAAAGTGTGTGTATATTCTTTCCTCTATATCTCTGAGGCCGTAGGGGGAATTTTTTTTTCTCTCTCAATGGAGATAAAGCAATTGTCTGATCGTGTGGAGCAGCTCGCTGCGGAAGTGCGGGGAATTTCTGCCTACCTTGCTCGTTCGCATGCTGTTGAACCAAAGATCCCTACACCTGATGTATTTTTTGGGGATCAATCTAAATTTTTGAGTTTCAAAAATAATTGTAAATTATTTTTTGCCTTGAAGCCTAACTCGTCAGGGAGCTCCACGCAGCAGGTTAAAATTGTCATCTCTTTGCTGCATGGCGGTCCCCAGGATTGGGCGTTTTCTTTGAAACTAGATGATCCTATTCTGACTAATGTGAACGCATTCTTTCAAGCTTTGGGGTTGTTGTATGACGAACCTAATGCTATTGATCAGGCTGAAAAGACCCTGTTGGCATTGAACCAGGGTCGAGATTCTGCAGAGTTGTACTGTCAAAAGTTCCGAAAGTGGGCGGTCCTTACTACCTGGAATGATAATGCCTTGGCTGCTCTCTTTCGGAAGGGTTTGTCAGAAGCCGTAAAAGATACTATGGTGGGATTTCCTGTTCCCTCTGGTCTGGACGATTCTATGTCATTAGCCATTCAGGTTGATCGGCGTTTACGTGAACGCAGGATTGCACGAGAGGTGTTGCCACCGGTTGAACAAACGTCTGAACCTATGCAATGTGATAGAGTTTTGTCTAAGGCGCAACGTCAGGAGTTCAGAAGGCGTAATAAGCTGTGTTTTTTCTGTGGAGATGCCTCGCATATTATTTCTGTTTGTCCTAAACGAGAGAAACACTTTGCACACACGTTTTCTGTTGGTGGTGTTCAACCTAAGTTTCTTCTGGCAATTACTCTGATCTAAACCTAATGGACTTGGATTTTGCTAAACGTTGTGGATTTCCGATGACACCTCTGCAGACGCCTACCCCTTTGAGGGGGATTGATGCTACTCCTTTGGCTAAAAATAAACCTCAGTTTTGGACCCAGGTGGTCATGCGGGTCGCCCCAGACCATCAAGAAAATTGCAGATTTTTGGTATTGCATGGTCTGCATGATGCCGTTGTTCTGGGGTTTCCCTGGTTGCAAATTCATAATCCAGTTTTGGATTGGAAATCTGTGTCTGTGGTGAGTTGGGGTTGTTGGTGTGCCTTTAGTGAGGCTCCGGTTTTTTCCACCTCTCCTCAGTCGCATGATGTTCCTGACTATTTGGCGGACTTTTATGATGTATTTAGTGAGAATGAGTCTGCGTCCTTGCCTCCTCATAGGAGTTATGACTGTGCAATTGAACTAAGCCCGGGGTGTAAATTTCCCAAGGGTCGGCTCTTCAATTTATCTGTACCCGAGCACGAGGCTATGCGGTCCTATATTAAGGAGGCGTTGGAGAAGGGTCATATTAGACCATCCTCTTCACCCTTAGGTGCCGGTTTTTTTTTTGTGGCCAAAAAGGATGGTTCTTTAAGGCCTTGTATTGATTATCGTGCCCTCAATAAAATTACTATTAAATATCAGTATCCGTTACCCCTGATTTCGGATCTATTCTCTAGAGTTAGAGGTGCTTGCTGGTTTACCAAGCTTGACCTCAGGGGGGCGTATAATCTTATCCGCATTAAGCAGGGGGATGAATGGAAGACGGCGTTTAATACTCCGGAGGGACATTTTGAGTAACTGGTGATGCCTTTTGGGCTCACTAATGCCCCTTCTGTCTTCCAGTGCTTCATGAACGATATTTTCTGAGACTTTGTCGATAAATTTTTGATTATCTATCTGGATGATATTTTGATCTTCTCCAAGGATTGGGATTCTCATGTGGAACATATTCGGACTGTGTTCCGGACCTTGAGGGAGAATTCCCTGTATGTCAAAGGATCGAAATGCCTTTTTGGAGTACAGAGGATTTCATTTGTAGGATTTATTTTGTCTCCGTCAACTATTGAAATGGACCCGGCCAAGGTACAGGCCATTTATGATTGGGTTCAGCCCACTTCTTTGAAGGCCCTCCAGAAGTTTTTGGGTTTTGCTAATTTTTATCGGAAATTTATAGCAAAATTTTCTAGTATTGCCAAGCCATTGACTGATCTGACTAAGAAGAGTGCTGATGTGTTGAATTGGTCTCCGGAGGCTGTTGCTTCCTTTCAGGAGCTGAAGCGAAGATTTACCTCCGCCCCGGTTTTGCGGCAACCTGATGTCTCACTCCCGTTCCAGGTAGAGGTGGATGCTTCTGAGATTGGTGCAGGAGCTGTTTTGTCCCAAAAGGATCCTGTAACATCTAAAATGAATCCCTGTGCTTTCTTTTCCCGAAAGTTCTCTCCATCTGAACGTAACTATGATGTGGGGAATCGGGAACTGTTGGCCATGAAATGGTCATTTGAGGAGTGGAGACATTGGTTGGAAGGAGCTAAACATCAAGTTGTGGTCCTCACTGACCACAAGAATTTGATTTACCTAGAGTCGGCTAAACGCTTGAACCCTAGACAGGCTAGGTGGGCCTTGTTTTTTACACGTTTTGATTTTGTGGTCTCGTTTCTTCCTGGAACTAAGAATGTCAAGGCAGACACCCTTTCTAGGAGTTTCTTTGCTGATTCTCCTGTGGTGACCAAGCCTGTTACCATCTTAGGCGAAGGGGTAGTTCTTTCTGCCATCTTGCGCGATTTGAGACTTGCTCTGCAAGAGATCCAGGAGGACAAACCTGATCGTTGTCCCAGTGGAAAGTTGTATGTTCCTGACCAGTGGAAGAAGAGAGTGATGTCTGAAGTTCATTGCTCTGCATTGTCTGGTCATCCAGGTATTTTTGGTACTAGAGATCTGGTGAGTCGTTCTTTTTGGTGGCCCACCTTGTCTCATGATGTCAGGAATTTTGTGCAGTCCTGTGGGACTTGCTCCCGGTCTAAATCTTGTTCTCACTCTAGTGGGTTGTTGATGCCTTTGCCGGTCCCCAGGAGGCCACGGACCCATTTTTCAATGGATTTCATCTCTGATATGCCGGTCTCTCAAAGAATGACTGTTATTTGGGTGATTAGTGATAGGTTCTCTAAGATGGTTCATCTTGTACCACTCCCTAAGTTGCCATCTTCCTCTGAGTTGGTGCCCCTGTTTTTACAACAGGTGGTTCGCTTACACGGGATTCCTGAGAACATTGTATCTGACAGAGGAGTTCAGTTTGTGTCTAGATTTTGGAGGACCTTATGTTCCAAGCTGGGTATTCAGTTGTCCTTTTCCTCTGCTTTTCACCCTCAGACCAATGGGCAGACAGAGAGAACAAACCAGACCTTGGAGTCGTATTTGAGATGTTTTATTTCCGCTGATCAGGATGATTGGGTTTCATTTTTGCCCTTGGCCGAATTTGCTTTAAATAATAGAGCTAGTTCTGCCACTTTGATGTCACCTTTTTTTTGTAACTTTGGGTTTCATCCTCAATTTTCTTCAGGGCAGGTGGAGCCTTCTGCCTGCCCAGGTGTTGACACTGTGGTGGAGAGAATGCACCAGATCTGGGACCAAGTGGTGGATAAGTTATCTCTCTCCCAGGAAAAGGCCCAGCGGTTTTCCAATCGACATAGGACCATTGGTCCCCAGTTTAAGATTGGTGATTTGGTGTGGTTATCATCAAAAAATATTGCTATGAAGGTGGCTTCTCCTAAGTTTAAGCCTAGATTTATTGGACCTTACAAGATTTTGGAGATTATTAATCTGGTCTCTTTTCGTTTGGCTCTTCCTGTCACATTTAAAATCCATAATGTGTTCCATAAGTCCTTGTTGAAGAGGTTTGTTGAACCAGTTGTTCCTGGGGTGGCACCTCCTGACCCTGTATTGGTTGAAGGTAACATGGAATATGAGGTAGAGAAAATACTGGATTCCCGTCTGGCTAGACGGAGACTCCAGTATTTGGTTAAGTGGAAGGATTATGGTCAGGAGGATAATTCCTGGGTCTCTGCCTCTGATATTCATGCCAAAAGATTGGTGCGTGCCTTTCATCGGGCTCACCCTGATCGCCCTGGTGGCGTGGTTGAGGGTTCGGTGACCCCTCCTCAAGGGGGAGGTACTGTTGTGAGTTCATTTTCCCCTTCGTCACTGAGGTCTGGTGAACTCCCTATTCTGGTAAAGGAAGGTAATGAGCCTGATTATCAGGCACCAGAGTCTAATGAGGATGACTGGCTGAGTGGAGTCACGGACTGGATATAAGGCTGCTGACGCCCTTCTGCCCTGCGGGTGATTTCTCTGTGGACTTCTAGGACACCAGTCTGATTCCTGCTCCTCTAAAGCTAAGTTTTCTGTTTTGCCTGTTAGCTTTTTTGTTTTGTTTTTTGTTTTCCTTGCTTTTCTATATTCTGCCATTCCCTTCTGGGGTGAGCTGAATCTCCTTTTGCCTGTAGCTCTGTCTTCAGAATATTCCTGAGTACTGACATAGCATTTTTGAAGCCTAGCGTCTTCAGGGCCTGTTTCACTGTCAGTCTGTTGGCTCTTATTTTCATAGGGTTTTTCACGGATTGCAGACAGCAGCCTTCCTGTCCTTTTCTATCTAAGTTAGCTTGGGCCCCGTCTTTGCTCAGTCTATCTTTCTGTCTGTGTTAGTATTTTCATCTTGCTTCACCGTCATTATATGTTGGGGGCTGCCTATTGCTTTGGGGTCTGCTCTGGGGCAGTTTAGATTTCCCCTTTCTTTCTTTAGGCCTATTTAATTCTCCGGCTGTGATCGAGGGGTCTAGGGCATCGTAGGAACCCCCCACGGCTACAGCTAGTTGTGTTGATAGGTTCAGGGGTCTGCAATCCGATAGCTGCCAACTTCTCTGGTTTTCTGGACTTAGCTAGCATTTCTGTTTTTGCCTCCTACGGTGACTCAGTCATAACAGTCAAGGACCTCATCATCTCCACTCCCCTCTTCAAGCACCGGCTGGTCCTGGGCTGTCTCGCCAGCACCGTACGCACCAGAAATTGGCAACTGAGTCTCATCATCATCAGATGAGCACTGAGGTGTGCTGACAATAGGCACTGGCCCACCCGCCTCTTCAGATTCAGAGGGACAAAGCAGTTGTGCATCACTGCATACTCCCTCTTCTTCACGCTCTAGAATGCTGCTTGGCTGGCCACCTCTTTCCAAGCCAACAGATTCTGAGAACAGAAGTAAAGATTGAGATGGCTCCTGTCCAGGGCTCTCAGACTGCCTGGGCAATTTGGCAGGGGGTGAAGAGACAGATGGTTGCTCTTCAGTGCTCTGGCCCTGGGAGGATGCGGAAGTCATTGAAGTGGATGCAATAGCTGCCATCCATCCGACAACGGCTTCAATTTGTTTGTCACGCAGCAGTGGGGTACGGCGAGGTCCTACAAAGCTGCGCATGAAGGACTGTTGCCTGGTAAAAGTGGGGGATGCCGGGTCACTGGTGGCCTCAGCAGACACCAAATCCCCACGTCCTCTCCCTGCTGAATCCCCCCGTCCTCTCCCTACTGAAACTCCACGACCACGTGCCTTACTCCCTGCCTTCTTCATCTTGGTAGACTGATAAAGATAGGCAGAAAAGTAAAAAAGGGGTGGCTTAGTGTTCTTATTCCTGAACACCTGCTAACCAGTATAAGAAACACTAGTTTGGCTAAGAGTGTGTGTACTACACTTTAATATGATCTAATGTGGCCTACACAACTGTAAAGTGGAGTGTTTGGTGAACTTTATTTCCTTTTTTTTTGGGGGGGAAAAAGAAAAGGATGTGACCAAAGTTTGAAAGCTATAGTATCACAAACTTTTTGGAGCGATTACAATGCAGGAAGCTAACCTACAATGCAATTGATGAGGCTCCAAAAAATAGGGTGATACTAGTCTGGCTGGCCCTGAAGGGCACAAGCCAGCAAAAAGGCTCCTCTATCTAATCCTATATAGTGTTTGCAACCAACCAATGACAATGGATGCGGATGGAATCACACTAATATAGGAGCAAAAATCTGGCTAAATTTGCTGCAAAAAAAGGACTATGTATGAGGCAGTGACGCACGCTGAGCGGACTACAACCAGCGGTGGCTGTAGAACACACTGCAACGTGAGCTGCACTCACACACAGAGAGACCTATCAGACAGCAAAAAACAGTGCAGAGAAATGGGCTATAGCACTGAAAGGCTGCTGAAAGGCTCCGCTGTCCACTCCTTTAGTGTTTGCAACCAACGTATATGGATACGCATGGAAGCACACTATACAGGAGAAAAAAAAAGCAGCAATAAAAGAAAAATGTGTATGAGGCAGAGACACGCTGGGCGGCCTACAAGCAGACGTGCCTGCAGGACACACTACACAGCGTGGGTCTGCACTCACACAGCCCTTGCAGACAGCTATTAAAACAGCGCTGCTGGGCTACAAAAATGCTACAGTGGTGGATTATGTAGCCTGGGTAGAGCAATAGATATGTTTGATGATTGCTATTTCTAACTGTCCCTTACAGTCTTCAACAGCAGCCTGTCCCTAACTGAATTCACAGCAGAGTGAACCCGAAATGGCGGCTGCTGCGGTTTTTATAGTGCATCATGACATCATTTCAGCAGCCAATCACAGCCATGCCAGTAGTTAACATGCCTACATGCCTAACAGGATGTGCCCACACTTCTGAGGATCCCCATTGGCTGAATCAAATCGAGCGGGCTCCTAGCATTATGGGAACTTCTGATTCCGGTATTCTATATGAAAAAAGTATCGGAACTAAGTATCGGAATTCCGATACAGCTAATATCGGCCGATACCCGATACTTGCGGTATCGGAATGCTCAACACTAGCGCTGAGTTGAGGCCGTTAAACAAACGTGATCGACAATAATTAAGTCATTAAGCTCTTGTTTCCTAGCCTCTACACTGGCTGAGGAAGAATGATGCACTCAGTAGGATCACTGTTAGATCAATTTGTCCCCATACAGTATCATGTTATCAACAGCATATCTGCAGTTTTCACCAGGCAATGTGCTGCTTAGAACAATGATTTCTGTCCCGGCATACACAATACAATCACTCGATGAATAGGCACCATTTTGCATGTTTAGTATAATACACCCCATAATCGTCCACATAGTATAATACACCCCATAGTCCACCACATAGTATAATGCACACTCCATAGGCTTCCATATTGTATAATGTGCCCCATAGTCGTCCATATAGTGTAATGTGCCCCATATCCCTACATACAGTATACTTTAATACACTCCTCATAGTCCTCCATATAGTTGTCACGGATGAGTCAGATGCTACAATCGCTCTGCATCTGGCTGCAGGTCTCTGCGTTTGGCATTGCAGACGCCTTCTTAATCCTTCTGACTTTTAGACCCAGTGGCAACATCCCTCGGGCTCTAATTGACACACCTGGACCTGGGTGTTTATAGACTCCCAGTCTGCTTCAGGGAGCCTTGGTGATATTCACATTTTCACTTGTGATGGCTTAGAGCAATAACAGTCAGCTAACTTCCTCTCTGGTGCTGTTGGAGGACGTTTGGCATTATCTCTCTGAGTCTGCTCATGTTAAGTTGTTTCCCCCTTGTTTGTCTCCCTTCTCCTGTTTAGTGTATAGTGGGGACTGACCAGTTCTCATCGCCCCCCTTCCCTCTTCAGGACCTAGCTCTAGGGATATACAGGGCTTAGGTCTCGCGATAATGTAGCGGTACCTATTCCTCGCGAGAGCGCTACAGCATCGCGATACCGCAACGTCACCAAAAGTCTTGCAAGGCATTACTGGGAACAAAATCATCACTGAGGCCCAGGAAGGCTGCGCGGGACGCCGGAAGGTGAATATAACCCGATTTTTTTATTTTTTTAAAATATTTTTAACATTAGATCTTTTTACTACTGATGCTGCATACACCATAAATGAGCTGTCTTACACCACAAGCCCATATACTAGGAGGCGCCTGTCTGTATCCTGTTCATTTAGACACTGTTCACATGTTCAGGTTTTAAATACATTAGATAGGGACTGCTTCGTGAAGGGTTACCGTGACGTGGTGAAGCGGCTTGGCATACATTTTTTGCAAAAAACTTATCGACTAAATACCCTGTATTTGTTATACAGCACTTGC
Source organism: Dendrobates tinctorius (assembly GCF_039654945.1). Classification (NCBI taxonomy): domain Eukaryota; kingdom Metazoa; phylum Chordata; class Amphibia; order Anura; family Dendrobatidae; genus Dendrobates; species Dendrobates tinctorius. The sequence goes on along the minus strand of NW_027361676.1, from coordinate 68,300,566 downwards.
TGATCACTGTTATGTTTATAACTGCAGAGTATTTTTGCAAATTTGTCATTTTGTGTTCTCTTGTTGTGTTTCAGCCATTGGGTGGTGTGAGCATTGTCTTACTGACTTGTTCACACTTGTGCATGTCACATATGTTTTTACTCGCGATAATGTAGCGGTACCTATTCCTCGCGAGACCGCTACAGCATCGCGATACCGCAACGTTATCAAAGGTCTTGCAAGGCATTACTGGGAACAAAAGCATCACTGAGGCCCAGGAAGGCTGCGCGGGACGCCGGAAGGTGAATATAACCCGATTTTTTAATTTTTTTTAGCATTTTTAACATTAGATCTTTTTACTACTGATGCAGCCTCAATAGTAAAAAGTTGGTTACACTAGTCAAACACTATGTTTGACGAGTGTGACCAACCTGTCAATCACATTCCAAGCGATGCTTCAAATCGCTTGGAAAGTGCTTGAATTTCGCACGCGAAAATCGCGGGAAAACCGTGCAAAAACGTGGAAAAAGACGCAAAAAAACCCACACGTTTTTCCTGGGTAGAAGTACGTTTTTTTTCTGCATACGTGGGCACATAGCCTTATAAACTCTGCCTGAGGTTCACCTCTGAACAAGATGTCAATAGCATTGCAGTCTTGAATTTAAACATCAGTAAGGATGGGAATAGGTATTTTAGAACTAATATCCAATGGAAGCGCACATCCACAAACAGTCTTTTAAAATGGGACAGTCACAATCCTCTACCTTTAAAGTGTGGAATACCAAAAGGACAGTTCATTCGAGCTAGAAGGAATTGTGAGAATATGGAGGATTTTAAGGCACAGGCCCAAGATCTCAGAATGAGATTCTCAGAAAGAGGATATCCCCAGGTTCTTAGTGCATCATATTCATATGCTATAGAACAAGATAGAGAAAGACAGTTGGGTTGCCCTCCCAGGGCTGTGGGGTACTCGGTACCGGGCCAGTCTCTCAGTGGGGATTGTCACAGCAGCGGTGACCCGGTCCGTGGCACTGGGAACCCATGTAAAAGGGGTCGAGTGATGGGAATAAAGTGTTGTCCTGATCTTCTTACAACCGTACAAGTTACAGAATTCCTTGAACACTTCTGCCTTACACTTATGCCTTAGGACATATAAACAATTGAACAATTATAAATGTACAAGATTTAGAAAAAATGAAAAATACAAAAACCAAAAGCTCCAAAAATAGTCCTGTGACGATTACTCCTTGTGTCAATGTCCATGGTCCATTCCTGGGCAAATGGATAAACTATATGCAAGGGGTTCTTACAGAGTCTCTGTATTTACATGTACAGGTTAACATTTACATTATTTGCATAACTTATTTAGATGCAAAACCTGAGGGGTGGTATGCCTTGGGTACTACGGACAGACCTGTGTAACACTGGTGTGGGTAAACTGGGTAGTAGCCATCTACGGACTCTTAGACTCACCATGGGTATGACAGGTTCACCACTGGCAGGGCGAGGATTCTCTGGCTCCACTGCTGGTGTGGCATCTGCAACCTGAACTTCCTGATTTTCAGAGTTCTCTTGAGTCACTTCTTGTACTACTAGTTGGGGAAAGGTCAAAACTGGCACCACTATGGCATTATTTGCTCTAGTCCAATTTACAGGGAATTCTCCAAGTACAGTGCTGACCTTTTCTTCTTCTTCTATGGGTTGGGTGTTGTTTTGCTCTTCCATTATTTCTTTTAACTGGTCAGGGCACAGTTTCAGATGATCCCTCGACACTGCTAATGAGGTTTCTCCTCCATCCTTACTGATAAGGCACACTTTGGCGTTGTCAAAGTTTGATGGTAGGACGGTGTAGGGTTCAGCTTCCCATTGGTCATCCAATTTATTCATCCTTCTTTTCCTCCTTAGGACTTGTTCTCCTGGTGACAAGGGAACTGCAGGTGCATGTTGATTGTAGTTCTCCTGTTTTTGTCTTGCCTGAGCTAGACTCTTTTCTACACACTCTTGTACTCTTCGATATTGCTGCCGCCGCTCTGTATCCCAGTCAGCATCTGGTGATGTTACCTCAGGTGTAAGTAAGGACTCCCATATCCAAATCAATAGGTAACTTGCCAGGCCTCGCTCTCATTAGGTAGGCTGGAGTGCAGTTGGTGGAATTCACAGGTATGTGATTGTAGAGGTCAACCAGATCTGGCAACTTCTCTGGCCACAGATTCCTCTCTTCCAAAGGCAAGGTCTTCAGTAGGTCGATCACCACCTGATTCATCTTTTCACACATGCCATTGGTCTGTGGATGGTATGGTGTTGTCCTGATCTTCTTACAACCGTACAAGTTACAGAATTCCTTGAACACTTCTGCCTCAAAGGCTGGACCTTGATCTGTAAGCACTCGCCCGGGATATCCGTGTGGTCTACAAAAGTGCTGTTGGAATGCTCTGGCTGCTGTCCTGACTGTTTGATCCTTGACAGGCAGGACTACCAGGAATCTCGAGTAGTGGTCAACGATGGTAAGAGCATAAATGTAGCCTGAACGGCTTGGAACCAGCTTCACATGGTCCAGGGCTACCAACTCGAGTGGCTGTTTGGTTATGATTGACTGCAAAGGAGCTCGCTGGTTGTTACGGTCCTTTCTGCGCAGGTTGCATTGTCCACACTCCCGGCACCAATTTTCAATGGCTTTCCTCATACCAGCCCAGTAAAATCTCTCCCGGAGCAAGGCTTCCAACTTCTTCCATCCGAAGTGTCCAGCTCCATTATGGTATGCTTCCAAGACCATTGATGCTTCTCTCTTTGGGACTACCACCTGCCAGACCAGCTCATGAGTGCGGGCATTGATACTCCTCTGGCACAGCTTTCCTTCATAGATGAACAGCCGACCTCTTTCCTTCCACAACTGTTGGGTTTCTTCAGGAGCATCCGACTCTGGGCGTGAGTCAGCTTGTGACAGTAGCTCCTTCACCAGGCGGACTGCGGGGTCGCTATCCTGCGTTTCTGCCCAGTCATGATGAGGCAATGGATTTAGGATAGCCTCTTTCAAGCCAGACCGTCTGTTTCTCACTCCTTGAGCACGTTGGGCCGCAAGTGGCCGGTGGAAGGCAGGTAACTCGATTTCTTCAAGTGCCTCAGGGTCTTCTCCTGCATCTGGCAGATTAGGCATCCTGGACAGCGCATCAGCATTGGCATTCTTGTGCCCTGCTCGGTACTTGATGGTGAATTCATAGTTAGACAGCCGAGCCATCCATCGCTGCTCCAGTGCACCTAGTTTGGCAGTTTCCAAGTAAGTCAACGGGTTGTTATCCGTGAAGATGGTAAACTTGGCTGAAGCTAGTTAATGCTTGAATCGTTCAGTCACAGCCCAGACTATGGCAAGGAACTCCAGCTTGAAGGAACTGTAGTCAGGGTTCCTTTCAGTGGGACGAAGCTTCCTGCTGGCGTAGGAGATCACTCTTTCTTTGCCATTCTGTACCTGTGACAGTACTGCTCCCAGTCCCACGTTGCTGGCATCAATATACAACACAAAGGGTTGGTCATAATCTGGGTAGGCCAGAACTTCATCTCCTGTGAGAGCCATCTTCAGTCGTGTGAAGGACCTCTCCAGCTCCTCATTCCAATCGAATGTAGGACTCTGCTTTCTGGCCTTCTTGGGCTGACCCACCAGAAGATTTTGCATAGGAGTGGCTATCTCAGTGAAGCCTTTGATGAACCTTTGGTAGTAGTCTACCAGCCTGAGGAATTGATGTACTTCGTGGAGTTTGCTGGGCTTCTGCCAGTCCCGGATGACGGTGGCTTTGTCAGGATCTGGTGCCACACCTTCTGCACTCACTACATGACCGAGGTACTGAACCCTGGGCTTCAGGAGGTGGCATTTGAAAGGCTTCACCTTCAGGCCAAAGTTGGACAAGGCTTCAAACACCTCAGCCAGGTGCTTCAGATGGTCTTCATAAGTCTTGGAGAAAACAATGACATCATCAAGGTACAACAGGACTGTCTCGAAGTTCTTGTGTCCAAGACAGCACTCCATCAGTCGTTGGAATGTCCCAGGGGTGGTGCAGAGCCCGAATGGCATGTAGTTGAACTCACAGAGACCCATTGGGGTGGTAAACGCTGTTTTCTCCTTGTCTGCCTCTGCCACGGAAACCTGCCAATACCCACTAGTGAGATCTAAGGTGGAAAAATAGTTAACAGTTTTAAGTGCAGCTAATGACTCCTCAATTCTGGGTAATGGGTAGGCATCCTTATGTGTAATGCTGTTAATTTTTCTGTAATCAACACACATTCTCATGGTACCATCCTTTTTCACAAAGACTATTGGGGCTGCCCAAGGGCTACAACTGTCTCTGATCACCCCAGCCTCCTTCATTTCCCGCAACATACTTTTGGCACATTGATATTGTGTTGGGGGTATAGGCCGGTACCTTTCTTTAATGGGTGGATGATCTCCAGTGGGAATATGATGTTGAACCCCTTTTGCCTTCCCAAAATCTAGAGGGTGTTTACTGAATACCCGCTCATACTCCTGAGTCACTCGGTAAACCCCATTCTTTTGGTATGAAGGGGTGGAGTCAGTCCCCACATGCAGCTGCTGACACCACTCCTCTAGCTGCTTTACAGAGCCATTGTCCTCCACCTGGTCGGATGAGACCAAGGGCTCTGCTGCCTGTATTGCGTTGTTACTGACAGTAAGCAGCTTAGCAACTGTGGCATACCGAGGTATTGTGTCCTCCTCCTCCCCACAATTCAAGAGGCGTACAGGTACCCTCCCTTTACGGACATCAACTACCCCACTGGCTGTCAGGACAGTGGGCCTGCTATCAGAGTACACTGGTTCTACCATTGTCTGGTAATCTTTTCCTCTGAGGCCTATGACTGCCCGACACCAAATCAACATTTCACATCTGGGGGGTATTGCAATTGGGAAAGAATCACTCACTCCGATGCTGCTAATTTCTCCGCCAGAGAGTTCTACCTGCTGTCTTTGCATCAGGGCCTTGATTGCCTTCTGCAGGACTCGTTGTTCACTGGAACCAGCAGTCTCAGCCACCTGTTGCAACAAGACAATAACCTCGGAAAGACAATTTTCAATCACATTGGTACCAAGAGTCATCATTGGGTTACATTCTCGTCGATCAATATCCACAACTATCAGACCTTGAGATTTTAACTCTACTCGACCAACTTTAACAGTAATTTCTTTACATCCCATTTGCGGTAAAGACTGACCATTACTGGCAACTACTGTGAGTTCATCACTTGGGCCGCGAGTAAGTTCAGAATCAGCCCAATACCGCAGGGCTGTGGAGTCGGAGTCGTGGAGTCGGAGTCTGAGTTAGTTTTGGTTGGAGTCGGAGTCGGTAGAAATGTACCGACTCCGACTCCAGCTTTAAAAAAAATGTATTAATATTTCATAATTGAACTTTCATATGAATTTTATAAATGTTACTCAAATATATATGTTCTATCAAACTATGAACAACAGTGATAAGCAGTTCTGCTGGAGATAGAGACATTTCTTACTTCTTGTGTGTCACTGTTCTCCACTGCCCTTATCTAATCTTATACTTGGTTAACTTCATGCTGCCCCAACCCCCCTACTTACAATGTATGAAACTGAAAGTGAAAATGTGTTGCAAATTCTTAGTAGTAAAGCTCCTCTTCTAGACTAGATCATACTAGGTGTGCGTCTTCCAAGCATCTCACAGCTGCCTGCTACTCAGAAGAGGAAGACTGTAAGAAGTATCCTTTCAACAAACTTTGCATCAGTTAACTATGAGTACATGAGGAATAATAACAGTATTACTGACCACTATATCAGTTGTACGACCTGGCAATAATTTTGTACAATTGTTTTTAGGAAAAACAATTGTCATTTGGATTGTGAATGCAGAATTAAAAACCTGAGAATGTCAAAGAAGCATCACATTAAATCAGCTGTATTTGAACATTTCACCATCACTCAAGATAGAAAACATTATGTCTGTCAGTGTATGACAAATGATCCAGACGAAAACAAATGCTGTGAAGCCAAGATGAGTGCATATTCAGGCAAAGATAAAAATGCTCCTACCAGAGCTTCTAATCTAAAGAGACATTTACAGCGCTTTCATCCAGAAGTACTGAAAGCAGTGGATGAGAAAGACTGCATCCAAACCAATGAACCAGTGCCCAGCTCTTCCAGCCAAACAAAGGAGCAGAGAACTTTGCAGCCATCAGTTGCAAGATATTTTGTCAGTGACAAAGTTACTGTGACAATGACAGTAGATACATTTAAAAAACATCATAGAGCTTGTTGTAAAGGATAGTGTGCCTATTTCATTATTTTCACGACCAGCTTTTATGTGTCTGAATGGGGAAATGGCCCGCAAGCTTGGTGTTTCTCTGGAGAGAGAGAGTATTAGAAAATTAGTAATCGAAGAAGCTTTTAAACAAAAGGAGGAACTTAAAAAAACTCAAGGGACGCTTTATGTTTCTTAAAATGGATGCCTGCACACGTCACAGAGTGAACTATTTTGCCATCAATGTCCGATTTGTTTGTGACAAAAATGAAATAGTTACCAAGACATTGGCAGTAAAAGACACCAAAGCTCATCACACCAGTGAGTTTCTCCAGGTCTTGGTGGAAAAGGTTCTGCAAGACTATGAACTTAAAAAAGAGCAAGTTCTTTCTGTCGTAACTGACAATGCTTCAAATATGATAAGTACTATTAAGCTAATGAATGAGAGTAATGATGGTGACCAGCAGCTAGAAGAACATTCTGGGTCCACAGACACAGAAATGTTTGAAATAGAGGAACACAGTATTGTAACTGAGGAGCAAACTGAAGTTGCTTCAGATGAACAGCAACATGATAGTTTAGATGATCTTGTTGAAACTGTGTCAATGTTCTTTCATTCATCACATGCGCTGTGTTGTGCATACGCTACAGCTGGCTATAAGAGACAGTCTGCAAGAAGGACATGCTGCTGCACTGATTGGCAAGGTGAGAAAATTGGCTACTGTTGCCAGAACCCCTAAAGTTGACTCAATTTTGAAGAGACGTGCTGGAAAAGGGGCAATTATTGATCAAGCCACACGATGGGGCAGTACTTACTTAATGATTCAGCGCTTGGTTGAACTGAAAACCTTTCTTGTAGACATGGCTAACCCTCAACTGACGCTAAATGAAAGACAGTGGAATCAGGTGACTGAGCTGGAAAAATTGCTAGAGCACCCATTTACAGTGACTAAAAAATTACAAGCAGAGAACTTAACTCCAGGTATTTTCTTAAAGGAGTGGAAGAACCTGATGTTTCGCCTGTCCCAAAGAGGAGGCTTAATTGCAAGTGGCATTGCTACATCAATGAAACGGAGAGAGGAGCTACTATTACAAAATAACATTCTTTTGGCAGCTGTTTATGTAGACCCAATGCATCGGATTCTTCTAGATGATCAACAGCTAAGTAAAGGAAAAGAAGCTCTGTTTGAAATAGCAGTAAGGATGAAAGGGTTGCAGAACAGTCAGGAGGAACAAGAAGAATTTGGTCGTCCTTCCACATCTTCACCCTCATCATCAACTGATGAAGAATTTAATTTCGAAAAATATTTGGATCACAAGGACCGTGCAAAGCGTTCCCGCATAGAAGAAGAGTCATCCCCATCAATGAACACAGCCAGTACATATCAGCAGAATTTTTCATGTGCACTAAAAGAAATTGAGAAATTTGACCGTTCATCAAAAATAACAGTGCAACAAGCGATTCCTCTGTATCCTGACATTGTCAGAGATGTTGCCCGAGTGGTTACTGCTTTGCCACCAACACAAGTTAGTGTAGAGAGGTTGTTCTCTGCTCTCAAAATAATTAGATCAGATTTGAGGGCATCCATGAAGGAGGATCTGACAGAGGCAATACTTTTTCTGAGGACAAATTTATAGATTTCTTCTTATTAACTGCATAAAAGTGTTTATTGCATATTTACTTACAGTTTAGAAAAGTTTGTAAAAGTTATTTGCTATATTCTAATTGTGTTCTAATAAATGTAGTTTTTGCTCTAAGTGGTCTGATTACTTATATGATGGTGATAAACTGAATAAGCACGATGTTTAATATTTTACAACAGTAAATTTGTTGTTATGAATTGGCCATTTATGAAGGAGTCGGAGCCGGAGTCGGAGCCTGATAAAATCCAGGAGTCGGAGTCGGAGTCGCAACTGTGGCTTACCGACTCCACAGCCCTGCAATACTGCTTGTAAAGGATATAGGGCATAGTTGTCACCTGGGAGCCAGTGTCCAGCAAAGCGTTCATGGGGATACCGTCAATCACCACTGGGAGGACTGGTCTCCCTCCAACATACTTGGCTTGCCAGTTCTTTGGGCCTTGTGGTCCTACTTCTGGGGGTTGGCCCTCTGCCCCAGGGGTTGCTCATTTAAATAACAGAATCTTGCAAGGTGGCCTGCCTTGTGGCAGTGTCGACAGATGGGACGTCTGTCCTGGTCATAGCGATCGTTCCTTCCTCGGAGTGGCAGGATCCTGTTATGAATGAGTCACCGTAGGAGGCAAAAACAGAAATACTAGCAAAGTCCTGAAAACCAGAGAAGTTGGCAGCTATCGGATTGCAGACCCCTGAACCTATCAACAACAACTAGCAGTAGCCATGGGGGGTTCCTACTGTGCCCAAGACCCCTCGATCACAGCCGGAGAACTAAATAGCCTAAAGACAGAAAGGGAAATCTAAACTGCCCCAGAGCAGACCCCAAAGCAATAGGCAGCCCCCAACATATAATGACGGTGAAGCAAGATGAAAAAACACTCACACAGATAGAAAGATAGGCTGAGCAAATGATGGGGCCCAAGCTAACTAAATAGGAAAGGACAGAAAAGCTGCTGTCTGCAATCCGCCAAAACCCTATCAAAACAAGAGCCAACAGACTGATAGGGAAAAAAGCCCTGAAGACGCTAGGCTTCAAAAAGACTACATCAGTACTCAGGTATTTTCTGAAGACAGAGCAAAAAGGAATTCAGCTCACCCCAGCAGGGAATGGCAGAAATCCAGAAAAACAAGGCAAAACAAAACCAAAACACAAAAGCAAAAAGCAGAGCAGAAAACTTAGCTTTTGAGGAGCAGGAATCAGACTGGTCTCCTAGAATCCCTCAGAGAGATCACCAGCAAGGCAGAAGGGCGTCGGCTGCCTTATATCCAGTCAGCAATTCCAGTCACCCAGTCATCATCATCCTGCTCAGGTGCTTGGTAATCAGCCTCACTACCTTCCTTCACCAGAAGAGGGAGTTCATCAGACCTCAATGGTGAAGGGGAAAATGAACTCACAACAGCATCTCACCCTTGAGGAGGGGTCACCGAACCCTCATCCACGCCACCAAGGCGATCAGGGTGAGCCCGATGAAAGGCACGCACCAATCTTTTGGCATGAATATCAGAGGCAGAGACCCAGGAATTATCCTCCTGACCATAACCCTTCCACTTAACCAAATACTGGAGTCTCCGTCTAGCCAGACGGGAATCCAGTATCTTCTCTACCTCATATTCCATGTTACCTTTAACCAATACAGGGTCCGGAGGTGCCACCCCAGGAACAACTGGTTCAACAAACCTCTTCAACAAGGACTTATGAAACACATTATGGATTTTAAATGTGACAGGAAGAGCCAAACGAAAAGAGACCGGATTAATAATCTCCAAAATCTTGTAAGGTCCAATAAATCTAGGCTTAAACTTAGGAGAAGCCACCTTCATAGCGATATTTTTTGATGATAACCAAACCATATCACCAACCTTAAACTGGGGACCAATGGTCCTATGTTGGTTGGAAAACCGCTGGGCCTTTTCCTGGGAGAGAGATAACTTATCCACCACTTGGTCCCAGATCTGGTGCATTCTCTCCACCACAGTGTCAACACCTGGGCAGGCCGAAGGGTCCACCTGCCCTGAAGAAAATCGAGGATGAAACCCAAAGTTACAAAAAAAAGGTGACATCAAAGTGGCAGAACTAGCTCTATTATTTAAAGCAAATTCGGCCAAGGGCAAAAATGAAACCCAATCATCCTGATCAGCGGAAATAAAACATCTCAAATACGACTCCAAGGTCAGGTTTGTTCTCTCCGTCTGCCCATTGGTCTGAGGGTGAAAAGCAAAGGAGAAGGACAACTGAATTCCCAGCTTGGAACAGAAAGTCCTCCAAAATCTAGACACAAACTGAACTCCTCTGTCAGATACAATGTTCTCAGGAATCCCATGCAAGCGAACCACCTGTTGCAAAAACAGGGGCACCAACTCAGAGGAAGATGGCAACTTAGGGAGTGGTACAAGATGAACCATCTTAGAGAACCTATCACAAATCACCCAAATAACAGTCATTCTCTGAGAGACAGGCATATCAGAGATTAAATCCATTGAAATATGGGTCCATGGCCTCCTGGGGACCGGCAAAGGCATCAACAACCCACTAGAGCAAGAACAAGGTTTAGACCGGGAGCAAGTCCCACAGGACTGCACAAAATTCCTGACATCACGAGACAAGGCGGGCCACCAAAAAGAGCGACTCACCAGATCTCTAGTACCAAAAATACCTGGATGACCAGCCAATGCAGAGCAATGAACTTCAGACATCACTCTCTTCTTCCACTGGTCAGGAACATACAACTTTCCACTGGGACAACGCTCAGGTTTGTCCTCCTGGAACTCTTCCAGAGCACGTCTCAAATCGGGCGAGATGGCAGAAAGAACTACCCCTTCGCCTAAGATGGTAGCAGGCTTGGTCACCACAGGAGAATCAGCAAAGAAGCTCCTAGAGAGAGCGTCAGCCTTGACATACTTAGTGCCAGGAAGAAAAGAGGCCACAAAATCAAAACGTGTAAAAAACAAGGCCCACCTAGCCTGTCTAGGGTTCAAGCGTTTGGCCGACTCCAGGTAAATCAAATTCTTGTGGTCAGTGAGGACCACGACTTGATGTTTAGCTCCCTCCAACCAATGTCTCCACTTCTCAAATGCCCATTTCATGGCTAACAGTTCCCGATTCCCCACATCATAGTTACGTTCAGATGGAGAGAAAAGAAAGCACAGGGATTCATTTTAGATGTTACAGCATCCTTTTGGGACAAAACAGCTCCTGCACCAATCTCAGAAGCGTCCACCTCTACCTGGAACGGGAGTGAGACATCAGGTTGTCGCAAAACCGGGGCAGAAGTGAATTTTCGCTTCAGCTCCTGAAAGGAAGAAACAGCCTCCGGAGACCAATTCAACACATCAGCACCCTTCTTAGTCAGATCAGTCAATGGCTTGGCAATACTAGAAAATTTTGCTATAAATTTCCGATAAAAATTAGCAAAACCCAAAAACTTCTGGAGGGCCTTCAAAGAAGTGGGCTGAACCCAATCATAAATGGCCTGTACCTTGGCCGGGTCCATTTCAATAGTTGACGGAGACAAAATAAATCCCAAAAAAGAAATCCTCTGTACCCCAAAAAGGTATTTCGATCCTTTGACATACAGGGAATTCTTCCTCAAGATCCGGAACACAGTCCGAACATGTTCCACATGAGAATCCCAATCCTTGGAGAAGATCAAAGTATCATCCAGATAGATGATCAAAAATTTATCCACAAAGTCTCGGAAAATATCGTTCATGAAGCACTGGAAGACAGAAGGGGCATTAGTGAGCCCAAAAGGCATCACCAGGTACTCAAAATGTCCCTCCGGGGTATTAAACGCCGTCTTCCATTCATCCCCATGCTTAATGCGGATAAGATTATACGCCCCCCTGAGGTCAAGCTTGGTAAACCAGCAAGCACCTTTAACTCTGGAGAATAGATCCGAAATCAAGGGTAACGGATACTGATATTTAATAGTAATTTTGTTGAGGGCACGATAATCAATACAAGTCCTTAATGAACCGTCCTTTTTGGCCACGAAAAAAAACCCAGCACCTAAGGGTGAAGAGGATGGTCTAATATGACCCTTCCAACGCCTCCTTAATATAGGATCGCATAGCCTTGTGCTCGGGTACAGATAAATTGAAGAGCCGACCCTTGGGAAATTTACACCCCGGGCTCAGTTCAATTGCACAGTCATAACTTCTATGAGGAGGCAAAGACGCAGACTCATTCTCACTAAATACATCATAAAAATCTGCCAAATAGTCAGGAACATCATGCGACTGAGGAGAGGTGGAAAAAACCGGAGCCTCATTAAGGGCAAACCGACAACCCCAACTCACCACAGACACAGATTTCCAATCCAAAACTAGATTATGAATTTGCAACCAGGGAAACCCCAGAACAATGGTATCTGCAAATTATGCAACACCAAAAATCTGCAATTTTCTTGATGGTCTGGGGCGACCCGTATTACCACCTGGGTCCAAAACTGAGGTTTATTTTTCGCCAAAGGAGTCGCATCAATCCCCCTCAAAGGGATAGGCGTCCGCAAAGGCGTCATAGGAAATCCACAACGTTTAGCAAAATCCAAGTCCATCAGGTTCAGAGCTGCTCCCGAATCCACAAAAGCCTTGGCAGAAAATGTGGACAGGGAGCAGATCAGAGTAATTGCCAGAAGAAACTTAGGTTGAATACCACCCACAGAAAACGTGTGAGCACAACATTTCTCTCATTTAGGGCAGACAGAAATAATATGCGAGGCATGTCCACAAAAAAAAAAACAGCTTGTTATGCCTTCTGAACTCCTGACGTTGCGCCCTGGACAAAACTATCACATTGCATAGGTTCAGACATTTGTTCAACAGGTGGCAACACCTCTCGTGCGGTCTTGCGTTCACGCAAACGCCGATCAACCTGAATGGCTAATGACATAGAATCGTCAAGACCAGAGGGAACAGGAAATCCCACCATAGTATCTTTCACGGTTTCTGACAAACCTTTCCGAAAGAGAGCTGCCAAGGCATCATCATTCCAGGTAGTAAGGACCGCCCACTTTCCGAATTTTTGACAGTACAACTCTGCAGAATCCCAACCTTGGCTCAATGCCAACAGGGCCTTTTCAGCCTGATCAATAGCATTAGGTTCATCATACAACAACCCGAAGGCTTGAAAAAATGCATCCACATTATTTAGAATAGGATCATCAGGTTTCAAAGAAAACGCCCAATCCTGGGGATCGCCGCGCAGCAAAGAGATGACAATTTTAACCCGCTGCGCGGAGCTCCCCAATGAGTTAGGCTTGAAGGCAAAAAATAATTTACAATTATTTTTGAAATTCAAAAATTTAGACCAATCCCCAAAAAACACATCAGGAGTAGGGATCTTTGGTTCAGCAGCATGTGAATGAGTAAGATAGGCGGAAATTCCCCGCACTTCCGCAGCGAGCTGCTCCACACGATCAGACAATTGCTTCATCTCCATTGAGAGAAAAAATTCCCTCCACGGCCTCAGAGATATAGAGGAAAAAATATACACAAAGAAATTCTGACACCTTTTTTTTTTTTTTTTTTTTTTACAATTCTTTCCTGCTATTGAGTACCCTAGGATCTGCGGTATGGCTGGTGATTCTGTTATGGATGAGTCACCGAAGGAGGAAAAAACCAAAATAATAGCTAAGTCCAGAAAGCCAGAGAAGTTGGCAGCTATCGGATTGCAGACCCCTGAACCTATCCACAACAACTAGCAGTAACCATGGGGGGGTTCCTACGGTGCCCTAGACCCCTCGATCACAGCCGGAGAACTAAGTTAGCCTAAAGACAGAAAGGGGAAATCTAAACTGCCCCAGAGCAGACCCCAAAGCAATAGGCAGCCCCCAACATATAATGACTGTGAAGCAAGATGAAAAACACTAACACAGATAGAAAGATAGGTTGCGCAAATGATGGGGTCCAAGCTAACTAAATAGGAGAGGATAGAAAAGCTGCTGTCTGCAATCCGCAAAAACCCTATCCAAAAATGTACCAACAGACTGATAGGAAAAACAGGCCCTGAAGTCGCTAGGCTTCAAAAAGACTATATCAGCACTCAGGTATATTCTGAAGACAGAGACAGAGATCAACAGATCAGAGACAAAAATGGAATTCAGCTCACCCCCGGCCGGGGATGGCTGAACTCCAAAAAACAAGGCAAACAAAACTAGAACTAAAGTGTACAAAAAGCAGAGCAATACTTAGCTTTGAGAAGCAGAAATCAGACAGGTCTCCAAGAATCAAGCAGGAAGATCACCAGCAAGCAGCAGGGCGTCGGCTGCCTTATATCCAGTCATCAGTTCCTGTGACCCAGTCATCATCTACCTGCTCAGCTGTTTGGTAATCAGCCTCACTATCTTCCTTCGCCAGAAGAGGGAGTTCATCAGACCTCGCTGGTGAAGGGAAAAATGAACTCACAACAGCATGCCTCCGACATTCTCTTCCCCCCTAGTTAATGTTAGCAAGGCCCCGGGGTTGAGCAGGCTTACCGGATGCAGGCCTCAGCTCCTCACTTCTTGCGCGCTGTCCTCTTCCCGCGCGGCAATTCACTGCTTCGCGCTCCTCGGCAGGCTCCGCCCACGACGGCCCGCCTCTTTGGTTTCCCGCGCACGCCAAGCAGCGGGATAATGGTGGCAATGATACAAACAGTCTAATGCACACAACACAGTCTCTGGCACACAGGACCCGGGGACATCGGGCTCTGTAAATCCTGTTTGTGGCGCCAAGTTGGATCGCCCTCCCAGGGCTGTGGGGTACTCTGTACAGGGCCGTTCTCTCAGAGGGGATTGTAACAGCAGCGGTGACCCGGTCCGTAGCCCAGGGCGCCCATGTAAAAGGGGTCGAGTAATGGGAATAAAGTTTGTGTGGATGATTCGTGACGCCACCTGTGGTGTTCGGCAAGGGAGGTGTTAAGCCGATGCTACAGACAGATCCTCTGGGACAGATAGTGTAGTGCAGCAATGATGTTGTAGCCCTCCACAGGCAGGGCTGTAGTCCCAGGGCAGTGAGGAGAGGTGTTTAGGAAGAGGGTGCATTGTTTGGCACAGAGATGTAGCAGTGCTGAAGAGGTTGCAGGAAGGAGGCAAGGACACAACAGGGTGCAGTTTCTTTACCTTTACATTGTAAGTGCAGTCCAGGGTCCAGATTACAGATGGCGCAGGAGGTGATTAGCCTGGAAGCAACTCAGGAATCTCTATGCAGATGGGTTGTGTAGTCTCCTTCCTAGCGCTTATTTGAGGTTCATGCAGTACTGTGTTACACTGACGTTCCTCCTTCCCTTTTGGATCTACCTCGTATGGCAGACAGCTGTAGCCCTCTATTTCTCTTGGCTCACTCGTCGCTGTTGTGCCTCCGAGTCTTAGATGGGAATAGAGCATTTACAGCTTCCTATTCCTCTGGTTTCTGTTGCAGGACTGTCAGTATCCATACAACCGTGGAGACCAGGCTCCAGATCATGCGCTCCAGTTGGGAACGAGCTCTCAACTCCGCTCAGTCTCCCAGCTTCTCTCTCCACGTCTACACACATTGCCCTCCTCACACTAACTGACTAATTTCCCCTTCTGGCCCCCAGAGAGAAGCTCTTCCCCTTAGTATTGGTTCAGAGCTCCCTCTGCTGGCCTGGAGTGGGAACTGTGTTGTATGTAGAGATTAACTGTCAGAGAGACCCTTCTTTGTTTCCAGGCATGATATCACACTCCCTAGGAGGAAGGTAATGTGTTGTGAGCTCATCTGTTCATTCACCTTTTGTGTTCGAGGATCTCCCTCTTCTTGTGAAGGAAGGTAGTGAGGCTGATTTGGATGAAAGAAACCAAACACCTGATCAGGTGGATTGTGACTGGGTAACAGGAACTTCAGACTGGATATAAGGCAGCCGACGCCCTTCTGAGTGGCTGGTGATTTCTCTGCTGGATTCTTGGAGACCAGTCTGATTCCTGCTTCCCTAAGATAAGTTTTTGCTCTGCTATTGAACTTATTAGTTTTGGTTACCTTGTTTTTTGAGTTCAGCCATCCCCGCCCGGGGGTGTGCTGGATTCTTATTCCTTGATCAGTGTTCTCTTTTGCTCTGCTTTCAGAATCTTCTGAGTGCTGATATAGGGTTTGAAGTCTAGTGAGTTCAGGGTCCTTTTTGCTTATCAGTTGTGTTGGTAATATTTTTAGCAGGGTTTTCTCGGATTGCAGACAGCAGCTTTTGTGTCCTGTCCTTTTTAGTTAGCTTGGGCCCCATCGTTTGCTCAACCCCTCTTTCTATCTGTGTTAGTGTTTTCATCTTGTTTCACCGTCATTATATGTTGAGGGCTGCCTATTGCTTTGGGGTCTGCTCTGGGGCAGTCAGTTTTTCCCTTTGCTCTCTTTAGGCCTATTTAGATCTCCGGCTGTGACGAGGTGTCTAGGATCACCGTAGGAACACTCCACGGCTACTGCTAGTTGTGTGATAGGATTAGGGGTCTGCAATCTGCTAGTTTCCAACCTCTCTGATTTTCTGGGCTGAGCTTGTGTTTTGTTTTTTTCTCCTCGGTGACTCAATCATAACAGTAATGCCATTGTGGCGACCATACTCCTGGGGTCGCCACACTATTACAGGACACAAGAAATATAAAAGATGAAGAATACAAGAGGATTATCAGCACAAATGAAAATCAGGCTGATAGAATCTACATTACCCTCAAAAGACATTGTGAAATCCTTATGGCTGATCCAGGCCTACAAGGATTTATACCAAGATCTCCCAATATTACTGAAAGAAATATTAAAGACAAATTGGTACAGAGTCTATATGAGAGAGTATATGCAAACGGTACTTGGCTGGACACGAGGACTTGCGATTTTTACAGATATGGAGACCGCTGCATCTGAAATTGTTCAGCGAGCACGTCAAAACCACGCAAGGGAACACATCTGCATACAACACATGTCCCTGCGTGCACAATGTTAAATATAGGTATGCAGGACGCATGTGGAATTAGGCGGATCTTAAGGGAAGAAGTACGCAGCCCGACGCTGTGGACACAAACGCTAGTGTGTAACCGGCCTAAGACTTGGGATGATGTACAGTATGCTCTTATAATATGCACAACACTGGTCTTTATTGGTGTATTAATTTGTGTCTTTTGTATAGTTTTTCTATTGTCCAAGACCTTGAAGTTCTACGTGGCAAGAAGGTTTGCTGAACTATTTTCATTGTTAAGGCCCAGCTGTTGATTTCTGAAACTGAAACCATATAGTGAGTAGGGAGGGGGTCGCCGTTTTGCAGTTCGCCTCAGGCAGCAGAGAGGCTAGGTTCACCCCTGAGCACAAGGCGACCTGAATCTGTCTGTTAGGCCGGGGTCACACTAACCGACACAAAATACGGTCCGCAGTTTACAGGCGTAATACTGATGAATGACCCCTAAATAGTGCTCCGTATGTCATCCGTAAGCAAGGTGTGGTTGCGTATTTTGCCCATGTCTGCATCCGTATGTAATCCGTATGGCATCCGTATGCTGAGATTTTCTCGCCGGCTTGCAAAATCGACATATAATGGAGCCCTATGACAGGTTTTATAACACAAAAGAAAGAATTGATATAGACACATAGAATACATATATATATATATATATAATATACACATGTCATTGAGACACATATATATATATGTGTATATATATATATATTTATATTTCACAGAGTTCGTCATAGCAGAATAGCCGTTAATTCAATTGCCGGCTTTTGTGAAATCATTCCCCAACCCGACATGAAATGACACATGGTTTACATACAGTAAACCATTTCATTTCATGTTTTGTTTTGTATGTCTTTCATTAGTAATTAGATGAGGGTTGATGTGTAAAATTTGGGAGGTGTAGGTGTTAATTTAAGGGGTTAATTCGTAAAAAAATGTGTGGGCTCCCGCGGTAATTTGTCAATGCGGGAGCCCACACATTTTTTTACAACGAATTAACCCCTTAAATTAACACCTACACCTCCCAAATTTTACAAATCAACCCTCATCTAATTACTAATGAAAGACATACAATACAAAACATGAAATGAAATGGTTTACTGTATGTAAACCATGTATCATTTCATGTCGGGTTGGGGAATGATTTCACAAAAGTCGGCAATTGAATTAGCGGCTATTCTGCTATGAAGAACTCTGTGAAATATAAATATATATATATATGTGTCTCAATGACATGTGTGTGTGTATGTGTGTGTGTGTATATATATATATATATATATATATTCTTTCGTTGTGTTATAACCTGTCAGTGTGATTTTACTGTATCGCGCACTGAATTGCCGGCTTTTCTAAAGGACACTGGGTGCGTATTTCTCGCAAGTCACACATCTGGTCCGTGTGTAATGCGTATTTTTAGCGCACCCATAGACTTGCATTTGCGTAGTACGCTGACAATCGCAGCATGCTGCGATTGGCACGGACCGTAGAATATGGGCGAGAATTATACGGCTGTTGGGAGCTGCCCCATAGAGAATCATTTGTCCGTGTGTAATGCGTGCTTTTAACGCCTCTCGCTCGTCCGTATTCCTCTCTAGTGTGACCCCGGCCTTAGACTAAAACAACTAGAGAATTCAGATGAAGGGTGGGGGAACATTTGCAAGATATACGGCATCAATGAGGCCCTCCTATTGCACTGCATATAAACCTGGTAAATGGGGGGAAGGATAAACAAGATCTCATTTTGACTTTTTTCACTTTATGGTGGTTACTAAGTGGGTTAATTAACGTTATATTTTGATAGATTGGACTTTTATGAACACGGTGATACCAAATATATTTACTTTTTAATATATTTTAAACTAGATGTGTATTTCCTGAAGGAAGTACAGATAGTGCTTTGAAATGGAGCCCCTTTAAGAGAGACTTGCCTGCTGCCCCTGCAAGACTTTCAACTCAGGATCCGTTTTAACTGTGGGTGCCTCTCAGGGGCCACTTTGGCCTGTGGGGCCCCTCAGGGTCTGAATTGGTGAGTGGGGCCCCTCAGGATCCGATTCGGTGGCCTGGGCTCCTCAGGGCATGAATTGGTGGATGGGATCACTCAGTCCGATTTGGTAAGCGGGGCCCCTCAGGGTCCGATTTGGTGGGCGGTACCCCTCAGGGTCCGATTTGGTGGGCGGGGCCCCTCAGGGTCCGATTTGGTGGGCGGGGCCCCTCAGGGTCCGATTTGGTGGGCGGTGCCCCTCAAGGTCCGATTTGGTGGGCGGGGCTTCTCAGGGTCCAATTTTGTGGGCGGGGCCCCTCAGGGTCCAATTTTGTGGGCGGGGCCCCTCAGGGTCCGATTTGGTGGGCGGGGCCCCTCAGGGTCCGATTTGGTGGGAGGGGCCACTCTGGGTCCGATTTGGTGGGCGGGGCCACTCTGGGTCCGATTTGGTGGGCAGGGCCACTCGGTCCGATTTGGTGGGCGGGGCCACTCTGGGTCCGATTTGGTGGGCGGGGACCCTCAGGGTCCAATTTTGTGGGCGGGGCCCCTCAGGGTCCGATTTGGTGGGCGGGGTCCCTCAGGGTCCGATTTGGTGGGCGGGGCCCCTCAGGGTCCCATTTGGTGGTCGGGGCCACTCTGGGTCCCATTTGGTGGGCGGGGCCACTCTGGGTCCGATTTTGTGGGCGGGGCCACTCTGGGTCCGATTTGGAGGCCAGGGTCGATCAGCCTCCGATTTGGAGCCTGGGGTCACTCAGCTTTCGATTTGGCGCGCCGGCCCTTTAAGACTCATTTTGGTGCTTCGACCCTTTAAGGCCGGAGTCATACCAGCGATAAAATCGGACGAATGCGATAAAAAAATCGCATTGCATTCGTCCCAATGTTATTCTATGTTGCTGCTCCCATCATTCGTTTTTTAATCGCATCCGTTCCTCGGACCGAGACAATCGCAGCATGCTGCGATTGTCACCGATTTTCGGATCGGATTCAACAATGCAAGTCTATGGATGCGATTAAAAATCGCATTGAAAATGCACCACACGTGTGACTTGCGATTAAATCGCAAGACTTCTCCAGGTCAACAGGAAAGAGCATCAGGCATTGGCATTGGATGTCAATTTGATGCTTAGATGCGAATAAAATGGTTCATCGCTGGAAAATGGGATGACAGAAGGATCCCTGGACAAGAATTCTTTGTGCGATTTCGTACCGTTAAAATGGGACCGATTTTTTTTATTCGTTGTGTGTGACTCCAGCCTAAGAATCACTTTGGCGCGTCGGCCCTTTAAGAGCTAGTTTGGCTCACTGGGCTTCTAAATCCACTTTGGCGCACATTCTCAGGGGCATGCGTGATGTGATGAAGCTAGATTTGCATTTGTGCTGTGGGTTTCGCTTTAAGAGCTGATATTATGTGACAGAATCTGTGTCCTGGGGGCGTCATGTGAAGTTTGTAGGCGTTAGCATAGTAACTGGGTGTGCCTGCGCATATCAATGAGCTTAACTGCCATTTCAATCGCCTCAGGGCATGTTTTGTCTGTGGCAAAATTTCCCCATTAAAAAGCATTGAGACAATTCATTCCAATGATGGGAAAATGTTTTTTCAAATGCAAATTGCGCAAAAACTACAAATCCGATCGACACAAAAATTACTTAGCACACCACTCGTGGACGCTGGCTTCAAAACAACACCTCAGCGGAGTCTGTGCATGTAGCGGTTCGGGCAGCATTAATTGCGGAAAATCAACTGAATAATAATACTAGATTGGTATTTCCTGAAGGAAGTACAGATAGTGGTTTGAAATGGTGCCCGGGCTGCCCCATTAAGAGAGACTTGCCTGCTGCCCCTGCAAGACTTTCAACTCAGGATCCGTTTTAACTGCGGGTGCCTCTCAGGGGCGACTTTGGCCTCAGGGTCCGATTTTGTGGGTGGGGCCCCTGAGGGTCCGATTTTGTGGGTGGGGCCCCTCAGGGTCCGATTTGGTGGGGGCGGGGCCCCTCAGGGTCCGATTTGGTGGGCAGGGAACCTCAGGGTCCGATTTTGTGGCCGGGGCCCCTCAGGGTCCGATTTGGTGGGCGGGGCCCCTCAGGGTCCAATTTGGTGGGCGGGGCCCCTCAGGGTCCGATTTGGTGGGCGGGGCCCCTCAGGGGCATGTGTCATGTGATGAAGCTAGATTTGCATTTATGCTGTGGGTTTCGCTTTAAGAGCTGAAATTATGTGGCAGAAGCTCTGTCCTGGGGGCGTCATGTGACGTTTGTAGGCGTTGGCATAGTAACTGGGTGTGCCTGCGCATATCAATGAGCTT
Organism: Dendrobates tinctorius; assembly: GCF_039654945.1. Classification (NCBI taxonomy): domain Eukaryota; kingdom Metazoa; phylum Chordata; class Amphibia; order Anura; family Dendrobatidae; genus Dendrobates; species Dendrobates tinctorius. Next base: position 68,279,476 of record NW_027361676.1, on the reverse strand, counting down.
AACTGCCATTTCAATCGCCTCGGCACATTTTGCCATTTCCCATTGAAAAGCATTGGAGACAGTGCATTCCAATGACGGGAAAAAAAAATTTCAAACGCAAATTGTGCAAAAACTACAAATCCGATCGACACGAAAAATACTTAGCACACCTCTCATGGACGCTGGCTTTGAAACGACACCTCAACGGAGTCTGTGCATATAGCGGTTCGGGCTGTATTAATTGCGGAAATCAACTTAACAATAATAACTAGATGTGTATTTCCTGAAGGAACTACAGATAGTGGTTTGAAATGCTGCCCAGGCTGCCCCTTTAAGAGAGACTTGCCTGCTGCACCTGCAAGACTTTCAACTCAGGATCCGTTTTAACGTGGGTGCCTCTCAGGGGCCACTTTGGCCCCAGGGTCCGATTTTGTGGGTGGGGCCCCTCAAGGCCCGATTTTGTGGGTGGGGCCCCTCAGGGTCCGATTTTGTGGCCGGGGCCCCTCGGGGTCCGATTTGGTGGGTGGGGCCTCTCAGGGTCCGATTTGGTGGCCGGGTCCCCTCAGGGTCCGATTTGGTGGGTGGGGCCCCTCAGGGTCCGATTTTGTGTCCGGGGCCCCTCAGGGTCCGATTTTGTGGTTGGGGCCTTTCAGAATCCGAATTGGTGGGCGGGGCCGCTCAGGGTCCGATTTGGTGAGCGGGGCCCCTCAGGGTCCGATTGGTGAGCGGGGCCCCTCAGGGTCTGAATTGGTGGGCGGGGACCCTCGGGGTGCGATTTGGTGGGCGGGGCCCCTCAAGGTCCGATTTGGTGAGCTGGTCCCCTCAGAGTTCAATTTAGTGAGCAGGGCCCCTCAGGGTCCGATTTGGTGAGCGGGGCCCCTCAGGGTCAAATTTGGTGGGCGGTGCCCCTCAGGGTCTGAATTGGTGGGCGGGGACCCTCGGGGTGCGATTTGGTGAGCGGGGCCCCTCAGAGTTCAATTTGGTGAGCGGGGCCCCTCAGGGTCCAATTTGGTGGGCGGGGACCCTCAGGGTCTGAATTGGTGGGCGGGGACCCTCGGGGTCCTATTTTGAGGGCGGGGCCCCTCAGGGTCTGATTTGGTGGGTGGGGCCCCTCAAGGTCCGATTTGGTGAGCTGGTCCCCTCAGAGTTCAATTTAGTGAGCAGGGCCCCTCAGGGTCCGATTTGGTGAGCGGGGCCCCTCAGGGTCAAATTTGGTGGGCGGTGCCCCTCAGGGTCTGAATTGGTGGGCGGGGACCCTAGGGGTGCGATTTGGTGAGCGGGGCCCCTCAGAGTTCAATTTGGTGAGCGGGGCCCCTCAGGGTCTGATTTGGTGGGTGGGGCCCCTCAGGGTCTGATTTGGTGGGTGGGGCCCCTCAGGGTCCAATTTTGTGTGTGGGGCCCCTCAGGGTCCAATTTTGTGGGTGGGGCCCCTCAGGGTGTGATTTTGTGGCCGGGGTCTCTCAGGGTCCGATTTGGTGAGCGGGGCCCCTCAGGGTCAAATTTGGTGGGCGGTGCCCCTCAGGGTCTGAATTGGTGGGCGGGGACCCTCGGGGTGCGATTTGGTGAGCGGGGCCCCTCAGAGTTCAATTTGGTGAGCGGGGCCCCTCAGGGTCCAATTTGGTGGGCGGGGCCCCTCAGGGTCTGAATTGGTGGGCGGGGACCCTCGGGGTCCTATTTTGAGGGCAGGGCCCCTCAGGGTCTGATTTGGTGGGTGGGGCCCCTCAGGGTCTGATTTGGTGGGTGGGGCCCCTCAGGGTTCAATTTTGTGGGTGGGGCCCCTCAGGGTCCAATTTTGTGGGTGGGGCCCCTCAGGGTCCAATTTTGTGGGTGGGGCCACTCAGGGTCCAATTTTGTGGGTGGGGCCCCTCAGGGTGCGATTTTGTGGCCGGGGTCTCTCAGGGTCCAATTTTGTGGGTGGGGCCCCTCAGGGTCCAATTTTGTGGGTGGGGCCCCTCAGGGTCCAATTTTGTGGGTGGGGCCTCTCAGGGTCCAATTTTGTGGGTGGGGCCCCTCAGGGTCCAATTTTGTGGTTGGGGCCCCTCAGGGTTCGATTTTGTGGTTGGGGCCCCTCAGGACCCTATTTTGTGACCGGGGCCCTCAGGGTCTGATTTTGTGGGTGGGGCCCCTCAGGGTCCGATTTTGTGGTTGGGGCCCCCTCAGGATCCGATTTTGTGGTTGGGGCCCCCTCAGGATCCGATTTTGTGGTTGGGGCCCCTCAGGGTCTGATTTTGTGGCCGGGGCCCGTGAGGGTCCGATGTGGCCGGGGCCCCTCGGTCTGATTTTGTGGCCGCATCCCCTCAGGGTCCGATTTTGTGGGTGGGGCCCCTCAGGGTCCGATTTTGTGGCCGGGGCCCCTCAGGGTCCGATTTTGTGGGTGGGGCCCCTCAGGGTCCGATTTTGTGGGTGGGGCCCCTCAGGGTCCGATTTTGTGGGTGGGGCCACTCTGAGTCTGATTTGGTGGGTGGGGCCACTCTGAGTCTGATTTGGTGGGCGGGGCCACTCTGGGTCCGATTTGGTGGGCGGGGCCACTCGGTCTGATTTGGATGCCAGGGTGGCTCAGCCTCCTTTTTGTAGGCCAGGGTCTATCAGCCTCCGATTTGGAGCCTTGGGTCACTCAGCTTTCGATTTGGCGCGCCGGCCCTTTAAGACTCATTTTGGTGCGTCGGCCCTTTAAGAGCCAGGGTGGCTCACTGGGCTTCTAAATCCACTTTGGCGCACATTCTCTCTCAGGGGCATGCGTCATGTGATGAAGCTAGATTTGCATTTGTGCTGTGGGTTTTGCTTTAAGAGCTGATATTACGTGGCAGAAGCTCTGTCTTGGAGAGGTCATGTGACGTTCGTAGGCGTTGGCATAGTAACTGGGTCTGCCTGCGCATATCAATGAGCTTAACTGCCATTTCAATCGCCTCAGGGCATGTTTTGTCTATAGCAAAATTTCCCCATTCAAATGCATTGAGATAGTGCATTCCAATGACGGGAAAAAAATTTTCAAACGCAAATTGCGCAAAAGCTACAAATCTGATCGACACGAAAAATACTTAGCACACCTCTCATGGACGCTGGCTTCGAAACGACACCTCAATGGCGTCTGTGCGTGTAGCGGTTCGGGCTGTATTAATTGCGGAAATCAACTTAATAATAATAACTAGATATGTATTTCCTGAAGGAAGTACAGATAGTGGTTTGAAATGGTGCCCAGGATGCCCATTTAAGAGAGACTTGCCTGCTGCCCCTGCAAGACTTTCAACTCAGAATCCGTTTTAACTGTGGGTGCCTCTCAGGGGCCACTTTGGCCTCAGTGTCCGATTTTGTGGGTGGGGCCTCTCAGAGTCCGATTTTGTGGCCGGGGCCCCTAAGGGTCCGATTTGGTGGGTGGGGTCCCTCAGAGTCTGATTTGGTGGCCGGGGCCCCTCAGGGTTTGATTTGATGGGTGGGGCCCCTCAGGGTCCGATTTTGTGTCCGGGGCCCCTCAGGGTCCGATTTGGTGATTGGGGCCACTCAGGGTCCGATTTTGAGGGTGGGGCCCCTCAGGGTCCGATGTTGTGGCAGGGGCCCCTCAGGGTCCGATTTGGTGGTTGGGGCCCCTCAGGATCTGATTTTGTGGCCGGGGCCCCTCAGGGTCCGATTTTGTGGCCGGAACCCCTCAGGGTCCGATTTTATGGGTGGGGTCCCTCAGGGTCCGATTTGTGTCCGGGGCCCCTCAGGGTCCGATTTTGTGGCCGGGGCCCCTCACGGTCCGATTTGGTGGGTGGGGCCCCTCAGGGTCCGATTTTGTGGCCGGGGCCCCTCAGGGTCCAATTTTGTGGTTGGGGCCCCTCTGGGTCCAATTTGGTGGCTGGGGCCCCTCAGGGTCCGATTTTGTGGGTGGGGCCTCCTGGGTCTGATTTGGTGGGCGGGGCCACTGAGTCGAATTTGGTGGGCGGGGCCCCTCAGGGTCCGATTTGGTGGGTGGGACTCCTCAGGGTCCGACTTTGTGGTTGGGGCCCCTCAGGGTCTGATTTTGTGGGTGGGGCCCCTCAGGGTCCGATTTTGTGTCCGGGGCCCATCTGGTCCGATTTTGTGGTTGGGGCCCTTCAGAATCCGATTTGGTGGGCGGGGCCCCTCAGGCTCCGATTTGGTGGGCAGGGCCACTCAGGGTCCGATCTGGTGGGTGGGGCCCCTAAGGGTCCGATTTGGTGTCCGGGGCTACTCAGAATCTGATTTGGTGGGCGGGGCCCCTCAGGGTCCGTTTTGGTGGGCGGGGCCCCTCAGGGTCCAATTTGGTGGGTGGAACCCCTCAGGGTCCGATTTTGTGGGTGGGGCCCCCCAGAGTCCGATTTGGTGGTTGGGGCCCCTCAGTGTCCGATTTTGTGGCCGGGGCCCCTCAGGGTCCGATTTGGTGATTGGGGCCACTCAGGGTCCGATTTTGAGGGTGGGGCCCCTCAGGGTCCGATGTTGTGGCAGGGGCCCCTCAGGGTCCGATTTGGTGGTTGGGGCCCCTCAGGATCTGATTTTGTGGCCGGGGCCCCTCAGGGTCCGATTTTGTGGCCGGAACCCCTCAGGGTCCGATTTTATGGGTGGGGTCCCTCAGGGTCCGATTTGTGTCCGGGGCCCCTCAGGGTCCGATTTTGTGGCCGGGGCCCCTCACGGTCCGATTTGGTGGGTGGGGCCCCTCAGGGTCCGATTTTGTGGCCGGGGCCCCTCAGGGTCCAATTTTGTGGTTGGGGCCCCTCTGGGTACAATTTGGTGGCTGGGGCCCCTCAGGGTCCGATTTTGTGGGTGGGGCCTCCTGGGTCTGATTTGGTGGGCGGGGCCACTGAGTCGAATTTGGTGGGCGGGGCCCCTCAGGGTCCGATTTGGTGGGTGGGACTCCTCAGGGTCCGACTTTGTGGTTGGGGCCCCTCAGGGTCTGATTTTGTGGGTGGGGCCCCTCAGGGTCCGATTTTGTGTCCGGGGCCCATCTGGTCCGATTTTGTGGTTGGGGCCCTTCAGAATCCGATTTGGTGGGCGGGGCCCCTCAGGCTCCGATTTGGTGGGCAGGGCCACTCAGGGTCCGATCTGGTGGGTGGGGCCCCTAAGGGTCCGATTTGGTGTCCGGGGCTACTCAGAATCTGATTTGGTGGGCGGGGCCCCTCAGGGTCCGTTTTGGTGGGCGGGGCCCCTCAGGGTCCAATTTGGTGGGTGGAACCCCTCAGGGTCCGATTTTGTGGGTGGGGCCCCCAGAGTCCGATTTGGTGGTTGGGGCCCCTCAGTGTCCGATTTTGTGGCCGGGGGCCCATCAGGGTCCGATTTTGTGGCCGGAACCCCTCAGGGTCCGATTTTGTGGGTGGGGTCCCTCAGGGTCCGATTTTGTGGGTGGGGCCACTCAGGGTCCGATTTGGTGGGTGGGGACCCTCAGGGTCCGATTTGGTGGCCGGGGCCTCTCAGGGAATGATTTGGTGGGTGGGGCCCCTCAGGGTCCGATTTTGTGGGCGGGGCCCCTCAGGGTCCGATTTGGTGGCCGGAGCCCCTCAGGGTCCGATTTGGTGGCCGGGGCCCCTCAGGGTCCGATTTTATGGGTGGGGCCCCTCAGGGTCCGATTTGGTGAGCGGGGCCCCTCAGGGTCCGATTTGGTGAGCGGGGCCCCTCAGGGTCTGATTTGGTGGGCGGGATCTCTCAGATTCCGATTTGGTGGGCGGGGCCCCTCAGAGTCCGATTTGGTGGGCGGGGCCACTCAGGGTCCGATTTGGTGGGTGGGGCCCCTCAGGGTCCAATTTGGTGGGTGGGGCCCCTCAGGGTCCAATTTGGTGGGTGGAACCCCTCAGGGTCCGATTTTGTGGGTGGGGCCCCCCAGGGTCTGATTTGGTGGTTGGGGCCCCTCAGTGTCCGATTTTGTGGCCGGAACCCCTCAGGGTACGATTTTGTGGGTGGGGTCCCTCAGGGTCCAATTTTGTGGCCGGGGCCACTCAGGGTCCGATTTTGTGGGTGGGGCCACTCAGGGTCCGATTTGGTGGGTGGGGACCCTCAGGGTCCGATTTGGTGGCCGGGGCCTCTCAGGGTCTGATTTTGTGGCCGGGGCCCCTCAGGGTCCGATTTTGTGGCCGGGGCCCCTCAGGGTCCGATTTGGTGGTTGGGGCCCCTCAGGGTCCGATTTTGTGGCCGGGGCCCATCAGGGTCTGATTTTGTGGCCGGGGCCCCTCAGGGAAAGATTTTGTGGCCGGGGCCCCTCTTGGTCCGATTTTGTGGGTGGGGCCCCTCAGGGTTCGATTTTGTGGGTGGGGCCCCTCAGGGTCCGATTTGGTGGGCGGGGGCGCACTTTGGCGCACATTCTCTCTCAGAGGCATGCGTCATGTGATGAAGCTAGATTTGCATTTGTGCTGTGGGTTTCGCTTTAAGAGCTGATATTATGTGGCAGAAGCTCTGTCCTGGGGGCGTCATGTGACGTTCGTAGGCGTTGGCATAGTAACTGGGTGTGCCTGCGCATATCAATGAGCTTTACTGCCATTTCAATCGCCTCAGGGCACGTTTTAAGTTTCCTATTCAAATGCATTGAGACACTGCATTCCAATGACAGGGAAAAAAATTTCAAACGCAAATTGCGCAAAAACTACAAATCCGATCGACACGAAAAATACTTAGCACACCTCTCGTGGACGCTGGCTTTGAAACGACACCTCAACGGAGTCTGTGCATGTAGCGGTTCGGGCCGCATTAATTGCGGAAATCAACTGAAAAATAAGAATAAGTTAGCAGCGTTCGGATTACAACATTAATACTAGATGTGTATTTCCTGAAGGAAGTACAGATAGTGGTTTGAAATCGTGCCTGGGCTGCCACTTTAAGAGAGACTTGCCTGCTGCCCCTGGAAGACTTTCAACTCAGGAACCGTTTTACCTGTGGGTGCCTCTCAGGGCCCACTTTGGCCTGTGGGGCCCCTCAGGGTCTGATATGGTGGGTGGGGCCCCTCAGGATCCGATTCAGTGAACTGGGCTCCTCAGGGCTTGAATTGGTGGGCGGGGCCACTCTGGGTCCAATTTGGTGGGCGGGGCCCCTCAGGGTCTGATTTGGTGGGAGGGACCCCTCAGGGTCCGATTTGATGGGCTGGGCCACTCTGGGTCCGATTTGGTGGGCGGGGCCCCTTAGGGTCTGATTTGGTGGGAGGGACCCCTCAGGGTCCGATTTGATGGGCTGGGCCACTCTGGGTCCGATTTGGTGGGAGGGGACCCTCAGGGTCTGATTTGGTGGGCGGGTCCACTCTAGGTCCGATTTGGAGGGCGGGAGCACTCTGGGTCTGCTTTGGTGGGCGGGGCCTCTCAGGGTCCGATTTGGTGGGCGGGGCCATTCTGGGTCCGATTTGGAGGCCTGGGTGGCTCAGCATCCGATTTGTAGGCCAGGGTCGATCAGCCTCCGATTTGGAGCCTGGGGTCACTCAGCTTTCAATTTGGCGCGCCGGCCCTTTAAGGCTCATTTTGGTGTGCCGGCCCTTTAAGAATCACTTAGGCGCGTCGCCCGTTTAAGAGCTTGTTTGGCGCACTGGGCTTCTAAATCCACTTTGGCGTACATTCTCTCTCAGGGGCATGCGTCATGTGATGAAGCTAGATTTGCATTTGTGCTGTGGGTTTCGCTTTAAGAGCTGATATTATCTGCCAGAAACTGTGTCCTGGGGGCGTCCTGTAAAGTTCGTAGGTGTTGGCATAGTAACTGGGTCTGCCTGTGCATATCAATGAGCTTAAGTGCCATTTGAATCGCTTCAGGGCACGTTTTCTCTATGGCAAAATTTCCCCATTGAAAAGCATTGAGACAGTGCATTCCAATGACGGCAAAAAAAAATTTCAAACGCAAATTGCGCAAAAACTACAAATCCGATCGACACGAAAATTACTTAGTACACCTCTTGTGGACGCTGGCTTCGAAACGACACCTCAACGGAGTCTGTGCGTGTAGCGGTTCGGGCCGCATTAATTGCGGAAATCAACTGAATAATAAGAATAAGTTAGCAGCTTTCGGATTACTACATTAATACTAGATGTGTATTTCCTGAAGGAAGTACAGATAGTGGTTTGAAATGCTGCCCAGGCTGCCCCTTTAAGAGAGACTTGCCTGCTGCACCTGCAAGACTTTCAACTCAGGATCCGTTTTAACTGTGGGTGCCTCTCAGGGGCCACTTTGGCCTCAGGGTCAGATTTGGTGGGTGGAGCCCCTCAGGGTCTGATTTGGTGGCCGGGTCCCCTCAGGGGCTGATTTGGTGGGTGGGGCCCCTAAGGGTCCGATTTTGTGGCCAGGGCCCCTCAGGGTCTGATTTGGTGGTTGGGGCCCCTCGGGTCCAATCTTGTGGCCGGGGCCCCTCGGGTCCAATTTTGTGGGTGGGGCCCCTCAGGGTCCGATTTTGTGGCCGGGGCCCCTCAGGGTCCGATTTGGCGAGCGGGGCCCCTCAGGGTCCGATTTGGCGAGCGGGGCCCCTCAGGGTCCGATTTGGCGAGCGGGGCCCCTCAGGGTCCAATTTGGTGGGCGGGGCCCCTCGGGGTCCGATTTGGTGGGCGGGGACCCTCGGGGTCCGATTTGGTGGGTGGGGCCCCTCAGGGTCCGATTTTGTGGCCGGGTCCCCTCAGGGTCTGGATTTGTGGGTGGGGCCCCTCAGGGTCCGATTTTGTGGCCGGTGCCTCACAGGGTCCGATTTTGTGGTTGGGGCCCCTCAGGGTCCGATTTTGCGGCCGGAGCCTCTCAGGGTCCGATTTTGTGGTTGGGGCCCCTCAGGATGTGATTTTGTGGCCGGGGTCCCTCAGGGTCCGATTTTGTTGCCGGGGCCCCTGAGGGTCCAATTTTGTGGGTGGGGCCCCTCAGGGTCCGATTTTGTGGGTGGGGCCCCTCAGGATCCGATTTTGTGGTAGGGGCCCCTCAGGGTTCAATTTTGTAGGTGGGGTCCCTCAGGGTCCAATTTTGTGGCCGGGGCCCCTCAGGGTCCGATTTTGTGGCCGGGGCCCGTCAGGGTCCAATTTTGTGGTTGGGGCCCCTCAGGGTCCGATTTTGTGGGTAGGGCCCCTCAGGGTCCGATTTTGTGGGTAGGGCCCCTCAGGGTCCGATTTTGTGAGTGGGGCCACTCAGGGTCCGATGTTGTGGCCGGATCCCCTCAGGGTCCGATTTTGTGGGTGGGGCCCCTCAGGGTCCAATTTTGTGGCCGGGGCCCCTCAGGGTCCAATTTTGTGGGTGGGGCCCCTTAGGATTTGATTTTGTGGGTGGGGCCCCTCAGGGTACAATTTGGTGGGCGGGGTCACTCTGGGTCCGATTTGGTGAGCGGGGCCACTCTGGGTCCGATTTGGTGATCTGGGCCCCTCAGGGTCTGATTTGGTGGGCGGGATCTATCAGAGTCCGATTTGGTGGGCGGGGCCGTCAGGGTCCAATTTGGCTGGCGGGGACCCTCGGGGTCTGATTTGGTGGGTGGGGCCCATCAGGGTCCGATTTTGTGGGTGGGGCCCCTCAGGGTCTGATTTTGTGGCCGGGGCCCCTTAGGGTCTGATTTTGTGACTGAGGCCCCTCAGGGTCCGATTTTGTAGCCGGTGCCTCTCAGGGTCCGATTTTGTGGTTGGGGCCCCTCAGGGTCCGATTTTTGGGGCCGGGGCCCCTCAGGGTCCGATTTTGCGGGTGGGGCCCCTCAGGGTCCGATTTTGCGGGTGGGGCCCCTCATGGTCCAATTTTGCGGGTGGGGCCCCTCAGGGTCCGATTTTGTGGCCGGGGCCCCTTAGGGTCCGATTTTGCGGGTGGGGCCCCTCAGGGTCCGATTTTGTGGCCGGGGCCCCTCAGGGTCCGATTTTGTGGCCGGGGCCCCTCAGGGTCCGATTTTGTGCCCGGGGCCCCTCAGGGTCCGATTTTGAGGGGGGGGCCCTTCGGACCGATTTTGAGGGTGGGGCCCCTCAGGGTCTAATTTGGTGGGTGGGGCCCCTCAGGGTCCGATTTTGTGGGTGGGGCCCCTCAGGGTCTGACTTTGTGGGTGGGGCCCCTCGGTCCGATTTTGTGGGTGGAGCCCCTCAGGGTCTGATTTTGTGGTTGGGGCCCCTCAGGATCTGATTTTGTGGTTGGGGCCCCTCAGGGTCCGATTTTGTGGCCGGGGTCTCTCAGGGTCCGATTTTGTGGCTGGGGCCCCTCAGGGTCTGGATTTATGGGTGGGGCCCATCAGGGTCCGATTTTGTGGCTGGGGCCCCTCAGGGTCCGATTTTGTGGGTGGGGCCCCTCAGGGTCTGATTTTGTGGGTGGGGCCCCTCAGGGTCTGATTTTGTGGGTGGGGCCCCTCAGGGTCCTATTTTGTGACTGGGACCCCTCTAGGTTCGATTTTGTGGCCGGGGTCTCTCAGGGTCCGATTTTGTGGTTGGGGCCCCTCAGGGTCTGATTTTGTGGCCGGGCCCACTCAGGATCCGATTTTGTGGGTGGGGCCCCTTAGGGTCTGATTTTGTGGGTGGAGCCCCCTGGGTCCATTTTGGTGGGCGGGGCCACTCTGGGTCCGATTTAGTGGGCGGTGCCCCTCATCGTCCGATTTGGTGGGCGGGGCCCCTCTGGGTCCGATTTGGTGGGCGGGGCCCCTCTGGGTCTGATTTGGTGGGCGGGGCCCCTCTGGGTCCGATTTGGTGGGAGGGGCTCCTCTGGGTCCGATTTGGTGGGCGGGGCCCTTCAGGGTCCGATTTGGTGGGCGGGGTCAATCTGGGTCCGATTTGGTGGACGGGGCTCCTCGGGGTCCGATTTGGTGGGCGGGGCCCCTCAGGGTCCGATTTGATGGGCGGGGCCCCTCTGGGTCCGATTTGGTGGGCGGGGCCACTTTGGGTCCAATTTGATGGGCGGGGCCCTTCAGGGTCCGATTTGGTGGGCGGGTCACTCTGGGTCCGATTTGGTGGGCGGGGCTTCTCAGGGTCTGATTTGGTGGACGGGGCTCCTCAGGGTCCGATTTGGTGGACGGGGCCCTTCAGGGTCCGATTTGGTGGACGGGGCCACTCGGAGTCTGATTTGGTGGGCGGGGCCCCTCAGGATCCGATTTGGTGGGGTGTGCTACTCTGGGTCTGATTTTTTGAGCGGGCCACACTGGGTCCGATTTGGAGGCCAGGGTGGCTCAGCCTCCGATTTGGAGGCCGGGGTGGTTCAGCCTACGATTTGGAGGCCGGGGTGGTTCAGCCTACGATTTGGAGGCCGGGGTCGCTCAGCTTTCGATTTGGCGCGCCGGCCCTTTAAGACTCATTTCGGTGCGCTGGCCCTTTAAGAATCACTGTGGCACGTCGGCCCTTTAAGAGCCAGGGTGGCTCACTGGGCTTCTAAATCCACTTTGTCGCACATTCTATCTCAGGGGCATGTGTCATGTGATGAAGCTAGATTTGCATTTGTGCTGTGGGTTTCACTTTAAGAGCTGATATTATGTGGCACAAGCTCTGTCCTTGGGATGTCATGTGACGTTCGTAGGCGTTGGCATAGTAACTGGGTCTGCCTGCGCATATCAATGAGCTCAACTGCCATTTCAATCGCCTCAGGGCACATTTTGCCATTACCCATTGAAAAGCATTGGAGACAGTGCATTCCAATGACGGGAAAAAAAAATTTCAAACGCAAATTGCGCAAAAACTACAAATCCGATCGACACGAAAAATACTTAGCACACCTCTCATGGACGCTGGCTTCGAAACGACACCTCAACGGCGTCTGTGTGTGTAGCGGTTCGGGCTGTATTAATTGCGGAAATCAACTTAATAATAATAATAATAAGAAGAAGAATAAGTTAGCAGCGTTCGGATTACAATATAGTGGTTTTTTCAAACCACTATAACTAGATGTGTATTTCCTGAAGGAAGTACAGATAGTGGTTTGAAATGGTGCCCAGGCTGCCCCTTTAAGAGAGACTTGCCTGATGCCCCTGCAAGACTTTCAACTCAGGATCCGTTTTAACTGTGGGTGCCTCTCAGGGGCCACTTTGGCCCCAGGGTCCGATTTTGTGGGTGGGGCCCCTCAAGGCCCGATTTTGTGGCCGGGGCCCCTCAGGGTCCGATTTTGTGGCCGGGGCCCCTCAGGGTCCGATTTTGTGGCCGGGGCCCCTCAGGGTCCGATTTGGTGGCTGGGGCCCCTCAGGGTCCGATTTGGTGGGTGGGGCCCCTCAGGGTCCGATTTGGTGGGTGGGGCCCCTCAGGGTCCGATTTTGTGGCCGGGACCCCTCAGAGTCTGATTTTGTGGGTGGGCCCCTCAGGGTCCGATTTTGTGGCCAGGGCCCCTCAGGGTCCGATTTGGTGGGCGGGGCCCCTCAAGGTCCAATTTGGTGGTCAGGGCCCCTCAGGGTCCGATTTTGTGGCCGGGGCCCCTCAGGGTCCGATTTTGTGGCCGGTCCCCTCAGGGTCCGATTTTGTGGCCGGGGCCCCTCAGGGTCCGATTTTGTGGCCGGGGCCCCTCAGGGTCCGATTTTGTGGTTGGGTCCCCTCAGGGTCTGATTTTGTGGGCGGAGCCCCACTGGGTCCAATTTGGTGGGCGGGACCACTCTGGGTCCAATTTGGTGGGCGGGACCACTCTGGGTCCAATTTGGTGGGCGGGGCCTCTCAGGGTCCGATTTTGTGGCCGGGGCCCCTCAGGGTCCGATTTTGTGGCCGCAGCCCCTCAGGGTCCGATTTGGTGGTTGGGGCCCCTCAGGATCTGATTTTGTGGCCGGGGCCCCTCAGGGTCCGATTTTGTGGCCGGAACCCCTCAGGGTCCGATTTTATGGGTGGGGTCCCTCAGGGTCCGATTTGTGTCCGGGGCCCCTCAGGGTCCGATTTTGTGGCCGGGGCCCCTCACGGTCCGATTTGGTGGGTGGGGCCCCTCAGGGTCCGATTTTGTGGCCGGGGCCCCTCAGGGTCCAATTTTGTGGTTGGGGCCCCTCTGGGTCCAATTTGGTGGCTGGGGCCCCTCAGGGTCCGATTTTGTGGGTGGGGCCTCCTGGGTCTGATTTGGTGGGCGGGGCCACTGAGTCGAATTTGGTGGGCGGGGCCCCTCAGGGTCCGATTTGGTGGGTGGGACTCCTCAGGGTCCGACTTTGTGGTTGGGGCCCCTCAGGGTCTGATTTTGTGGGTGGGGCCCCTCAGGGTCCGATTTTGTGTCCGGGGCCCATCTGGTCCGATTTTGTGGTTGGGGCCCTTCAGAATCCGATTTGGTGGGCGGGGCCCCTCAGGCTCCGATTTGGTGGGCAGGGCCACTCAGGGTCCGATCTGGTGGGTGGGGCCCCTAAGGGTCCGATTTGGTGTCCGGGGCTACTCAGAATCTGATTTGGTGGGCGGGGCCCCTCAGGGTCCGTTTTGGTGGGCGGGGCCCCTCAGGGTCCAATTTGGTGGGTGGAACCCCTCAGGGTCCGATTTTGTGGGTGGGGCCCCCCAGAGTCCGATTTGGTGGTTGGGGCCCCTCAGTGTCCGATTTTGTGGCCGGGGCCCCTCAGGGTCCGATTTGGTGATTGGGGCCACTCAGGGTCCGATTTTGAGGGTGGGGCCCCTCAGGGTCCGATGTTGTGGCAGGGGCCCCTCAGGGTCCGATTTGGTGGTTGGGGCCCCTCAGGATCTGATTTTGTGGCCGGGGCCCCTCAGGGTCCGATTTTGTGGCCGGAACCCCTCAGGGTCCGATTTTATGGGTGGGGTCCCTCAGGGTCCGATTTGTGTCCGGGGCCCCTCAGGGTCCGATTTTGTGGCCGGGGCCCCTCACGGTCCGATTTGGTGGGTGGGGCCCCTCAGGGTCCGATTTTGTGGCCGGGGCCCCTCAGGGTCCAATTTTGTGGTTGGGGCCCCTCTGGGTACAATTTGGTGGCTGGGGCCCCTCAGGGTCCGATTTTGTGGGTGGGGCCTCCTGGGTCTGATTTGGTGGGCGGGGCCACTGAGTCGAATTTGGTGGGCGGGGCCCCTCAGGGTCCGATTTGGTGGGTGGGACTCCTCAGGGTCCGACTTTGTGGTTGGGGCCCCTCAGGGTCTGATTTTGTGGGTGGGGCCCCTCAGGGTCCGATTTTGTGTCCGGGGCCCATCTGGTCCGATTTTGTGGTTGGGGCCCTTCAGAATCCGATTTGGTGGGCGGGGCCCCTCAGGCTCCGATTTGGTGGGCAGGGCCACTCAGGGTCCGATCTGGTGGGTGGGGCCCCTAAGGGTCCGATTTGGTGTCCGGGGCTACTCAGAATCTGATTTGGTGGGCGGGGCCCCTCAGGGTCCGTTTTGGTGGGCGGGGCCCCTCAGGGTCCAATTTGGTGGGTGGAACCCCTCAGGGTCCGATTTTGTGGGTGGGGCCCCCAGAGTCCGATTTGGTGGTTGGGGCCCCTCAGTGTCCGATTTTGTGGCCGGGGGCCCATCAGGGTCCGATTTTGTGGCCGGAACCCCTCAGGGTCCGATTTTGTGGGTGGGGTCCCTCAGGGTCCGATTTTGTGGGTGGGGCCACTCAGGGTCCGATTTGGTGGGTGGGGACCCTCAGGGTCCGATTTGGTGGCCGGGGCCTCTCAGGGAATGATTTGGTGGGTGGGGCCCCTCAGGGTCCGATTTTGTGGGCGGGGCCCCTCAGGGTCCGATTTGGTGGCCGGAGCCCCTCAGGGTCCGATTTGGTGGCCGGGGCCCCTCAGGGTCCGATTTTATGGGTGGGGCCCCTCAGGGTCCGATTTGGTGAGCGGGGCCCCTCAGGGTCCGATTTGGTGAGCGGGGCCCCTCAGGGTCTGATTTGGTGGGCGGGATCTCTCAGATTCCGATTTGGTGGGCGGGGCCCCTCAGAGTCCGATTTGGTGGGCGGGGCCACTCAGGGTCCGATTTGGTGGGTGGGGCCCCTCAGGGTCCAATTTGGTGGGTGGGGCCCCTCAGGGTCCAATTTGGTGGGTGGAACCCCTCAGGGTCCGATTTTGTGGGTGGGGCCCCCCAGGGTCTGATTTGGTGGTTGGGGCCCCTCAGTGTCCGATTTTGTGGCCGGAACCCCTCAGGGTACGATTTTGTGGGTGGGGTCCCTCAGGGTCCAATTTTGTGGCCGGGGCCACTCAGGGTCCGATTTTGTGGGTGGGGCCACTCAGGGTCCGATTTGGTGGGTGGGGACCCTCAGGGTCCGATTTGGTGGCCGGGGCCTCTCAGGGTCTGATTTTGTGGCCGGGGCCCCTCAGGGTCCGATTTTGTGGCCGGGGCCCCTCAGGGTCCGATTTGGTGGTTGGGGCCCCTCAGGGTCCGATTTTGTGGCCGGGGCCCATCAGGGTCTGATTTTGTGGCCGGGGCCCCTCAGGGAAAGATTTTGTGGCCGGGGCCCCTCTTGGTCCGATTTTGTGGGTGGGGCCCCTCAGGGTTCGATTTTGTGGGTGGGGCCCCTCAGGGTCCGATTTGGTGGGCGGGGGCGCACTTTGGCGCACATTCTCTCTCAGAGGCATGCGTCATGTGATGAAGCTAGATTTGCATTTGTGCTGTGGGTTTCGCTTTAAGAGCTGATATTATGTGGCAGAAGCTCTGTCCTGGGGGCGTCATGTGACGTTCGTAGGCGTTGGCATAGTAACTGGGTGTGCCTGCGCATATCAATGAGCTTTACTGCCATTTCAATCGCCTCAGGGCACGTTTTAAGTTTCCTATTCAAATGCATTGAGACACTGCATTCCAATGACAGGGAAAAAAATTTCAAACGCAAATTGCGCAAAAACTACAAATCCGATCGACACGAAAAATACTTAGCACACCTCTCGTGGATGCTGGCTTTGAAACGACACCTCAACGGAGTCTGTGCATGTAGCGGTTCGGGCCGCATTAATTGCGGAAATCAACTGAAAAATAAGAATAAGTTAGCAGCGTTCGGATTACAACATTAATACTAGATGTGTATTTCCTGAAGGAAGTACAGATAGTGGTTTGAAATCGTGCCTGGGCTGCCACTTTAAGAGAGACTTGCCTGCTGCCCCTGGAAGACTTTCAACTCAGGAACCGTTTTACCTGTGGGTGCCTCTCAGGGCCCACTTTGGCCTGTGGGGCCCCTCAGGGTCTGATATGGTGGGTGGGGCCCCTCAGGATCCGATTCAGTGAACTGGGCTCCTCAGGGCTTGAATTGGTGGGCGGGGCCACTCTGGGTCCAATTTGGTGGGCGGGGCCCCTCAGGGTCTGATTTGGTGGGAGGGACCCCTCAGGGTCCGATTTGATGGGCTGGGCCACTCTGGGTCCGATTTGGTGGGCGGGGCCCCTTAGGGTCTGATTTGGTGGGAGGGACCCCTCAGGGTCCGATTTGATGGGCTGGGCCACTCTGGGTCCGATTTGGTGGGAGGGGACCCTCAGGGTCTGATTTGGTGGGCGGGTCCACTCTAGGTCCGATTTGGAGGGCGGGAGCACTCTGGGTCTGCTTTGGTGGGCGGGGCCTCTCAGGGTCCGATTTGGTGGGCGGGGCCATTCTGGGTCCGATTTGGAGGCCTGGGTGGCTCAGCATCCGATTTGTAGGCCAGGGTCGATCAGCCTCCGATTTGGAGCCTGGGGTCACTCAGCTTTCAATTTGGCGCGCCGGCCCTTTAAGGCTCATTTTGGTGTGCCGGCCCTTTAAGAATCACTTAGGCGCGTCGCCCGTTTAAGAGCTTGTTTGGCGCACTGGGCTTCTAAATCCACTTTGGCGTACATTCTCTCTCAGGGGCATGCGTCATGTGATGAAGCTAGATTTGCATTTGTGCTGTGGGTTTCGCTTTAAGAGCTGATATTATCTGCCAGAAACTGTGTCCTGGGGGCGTCCTGTAAAGTTCGTAGGTGTTGGCATAGTAACTGGGTCTGCCTGTGCATATCAATGAGCTTAAGTGCCATTTGAATCGCTTCAGGGCACGTTTTCTCTATGGCAAAATTTCCCCATTGAAAAGCATTGAGACAGTGCATTCCAATGACGGCAAAAAAAAATTTCAAACGCAAATTGCGCAAAAACTACAAATCCGATCGACACGAAAATTACTTAGTACACCTCTTGTGGACGCTGGCTTCGAAACGACACCTCAACGGAGTCTGTGCGTGTAGCGGTTCGGGCCGCATTAATTGCGGAAATCAACTGAATAATAAGAATAAGTTAGCAGCTTTCGGATTACTACATTAATACTAGATGTGTATTTCCTGAAGGAAGTACAGATAGTGGTTTGAAATGCTGCCCAGGCTGCCCCTTTAAGAGAGACTTGCCTGCTGCACCTGCAAGACTTTCAACTCAGGATCCGTTTTAACTGTGGGTGCCTCTCAGGGGCCACTTTGGCCTCAGGGTCAGATTTGGTGGGTGGAGCCCCTCAGGGTCTGATTTGGTGGCCGGGTCCCCTCAGGGGCTGATTTGGTGGGTGGGGCCCCTAAGGGTCCGATTTTGTGGCCAGGGCCCCTCAGGGTCTGATTTGGTGGTTGGGGCCCCTCGGGTCCAATCTTGTGGCCGGGGCCCCTCGGGTCCAATTTTGTGGGTGGGGCCCCTCAGGGTCCGATTTTGTGGCCGGGGCCCCTCAGGGTCCGATTTGGCGAGCGGGGCCCCTCAGGGTCCGATTTGGCGAGCGGGGCCCCTCAGGGTCCGATTTGGCGAGCGGGGCCCCTCAGGGTCCAATTTGGTGGGCGGGGCCCCTCGGGGTCCGATTTGGTGGGCGGGGACCCTCGGGGTCCGATTTGGTGGGTGGGGCCCCTCAGGGTCCGATTTTGTGGCCGGGTCCCCTCAGGGTCTGGATTTGTGGGTGGGGCCCCTCAGGGTCCGATTTTGTGGCCGGTGCCTCACAGGGTCCGATTTTGTGGTTGGGGCCCCTCAGGGTCCGATTTTGCGGCCGGAGCCTCTCAGGGTCCGATTTTGTGGTTGGGGCCCCTCAGGATGTGATTTTGTGGCCGGGGTCCCTCAGGGTCCGATTTTGTTGCCGGGGCCCCTGAGGGTCCAATTTTGTGGGTGGGGCCCCTCAGGGTCCGATTTTGTGGGTGGGGCCCCTCAGGATCCGATTTTGTGGTAGGGGCCCCTCAGGGTTCAATTTTGTAGGTGGGGTCCCTCAGGGTCCAATTTTGTGGCCGGGGCCCCTCAGGGTCCGATTTTGTGGCCGGGGCCCGTCAGGGTCCAATTTTGTGGTTGGGGCCCCTCAGGGTCCGATTTTGTGGGTAGGGCCCCTCAGGGTCCGATTTTGTGGGTAGGGCCCCTCAGGGTCCGATTTTGTGAGTGGGGCCACTCAGGGTCCGATGTTGTGGCCGGATCCCCTCAGGGTCCGATTTTGTGGGTGGGGCCCCTCAGGGTCCAATTTTGTGGCCGGGGCCCCTCAGGGTCCAATTTTGTGGGTGGGGCCCCTTAGGATTTGATTTTGTGGGTGGGGCCCCTCAGGGTACAATTTGGTGGGCGGGGTCACTCTGGGTCCGATTTGGTGAGCGGGGCCACTCTGGGTCCGATTTGGTGATCTGGGCCCCTCAGGGTCTGATTTGGTGGGCGGGATCTATCAGAGTCCGATTTGGTGGGCGGGGCCGTCAGGGTCCAATTTGGCTGGCGGGGACCCTCGGGGTCTGATTTGGTGGGTGGGGCCCATCAGGGTCCGATTTTGTGGGTGGGGCCCCTCAGGGTCTGATTTTGTGGCCGGGGCCCCTTAGGGTCTGATTTTGTGACTGAGGCCCCTCAGGGTCCGATTTTGTAGCCGGTGCCTCTCAGGGTCCGATTTTGTGGTTGGGGCCCCTCAGGGTCCGATTTTTGGGGCCGGGGCCCCTCAGGGTCCGATTTTGCGGGTGGGGCCCCTCAGGGTCCGATTTTGCGGGTGGGGCCCCTCATGGTCCAATTTTGCGGGTGGGGCCCCTCAGGGTCCGATTTTGTGGCCGGGGCCCCTTAGGGTCCGATTTTGCGGGTGGGGCCCCTCAGGGTCCGATTTTGTGGCCGGGGCCCCTCAGGGTCCGATTTTGTGGCCGGGGCCCCTCAGGGTCCGATTTTGTGCCCGGGGCCCCTCAGGGTCCGATTTTGAGGGGGGGGCCCTTCGGACCGATTTTGAGGGTGGGGCCCCTCAGGGTCTAATTTGGTGGGTGGGGCCCCTCAGGGTCCGATTTTGTGGGTGGGGCCCCTCAGGGTCTGACTTTGTGGGTGGGGCCCCTCGGTCTGATTTTGTGGGTGGAGCCCCTCAGGGTCTGATTTTGTGGTTGGGGCCCCTCAGGATCTGATTTTGTGGTTGGGGCCCCTCAGGGTCCGATTTTGTGGCCGGGGTCTCTCAGGGTCCGATTTTGTGGCTGGGGCCCCTCAGGGTCTGGATTTATGGGTGGGGCCCATCAGGGTCCGATTTTGTGGCTGGGGCCCCTCAGGGTCCGATTTTGTGGGTGGGGCCCCTCAGGGTCTGATTTTGTGGGTGGGGCCCCTCAGGGTCTGATTTTGTGGGTGGGGCCCCTCAGGGTCCTATTTTGTGACTGGGACCCCTCTAGGTTCGATTTTGTGGCCGGGGTCTCTCAGGGTCCGATTTTGTGGTTGGGGCCCCTCAGGGTCTGATTTTGTGGCCGGGCCCACTCAGGATCCGATTTTGTGGGTGGGGCCCCTTAGGGTCTGATTTTGTGGGTGGAGCCCCCTGGGTCCATTTTGGTGGGCGGGGCCACTCTGGGTCCGATTTAGTGGGCGGTGCCCCTCATCGTCCGATTTGGTGGGCGGGGCCCCTCTGGGTCCGATTTGGTGGGCGGGGCCCCTCTGGGTCTGATTTGGTGGGAGGGGCCCCTCTGGGTCCGATTTGGTGGGAGGGGCTCCTCTGGGTCCGATTTGGTGGGCGGGGCCCTTCAGGGTCCGATTTGGTGGGCGGGGTCAATCTGGGTCCGATTTGGTGGACGGGGCTCCTCGGGGTCCGATTTGGTGGGCGGGGCCCCTCAGGGTCCGATTTGATGGGCGGGGCCCCTCTGGGTCCGATTTGGTGGGCGGGGCCACTTTGGGTCCAATTTGATGGGCGGGGCCCTTCAGGGTCCGATTTGGTGGGCGGGTCACTCTGGGTCCGATTTGGTGGGCGGGGCTTCTCAGGGTCTGATTTGGTGGGCGGGGCTCCTCAGGGTCCGATTTGGTGGACGGGGCCCTTCAGGGTCCGATTTGGTGGACGGGGCCACTCGGAGTCTGATTTGGTGGGCGGGGCCCCTCAGGATCCGATTTGGTGGGCTGTGCTACTCTGGGTCTGATTTTTTGAGCGGGCCACACTGGGTCCGATTTGGAGGCCAGGGTGGCTCAGCCTCCGATTTGGAGGCCGGGGTGGTTCAGCCTACGATTTGGAGGCCGGGGTGGTTCAGCCTACGATTTGGAGGCCGGGGTCGCTCAGCTTTCGATTTGGCGCGCCGGCCCTTTAAGACTCATTTCGGTGCGCTGGCCCTTTAAGAATCACTGTGGCACGTCGGCCCTTTAAGAGCCAGGGTGGCTCACTGGGCTTCTAAATCCACTTTGTCGCACATTCTATCTCAGGGGCATGTGTCATGTGATGAAGCTAGATTTGCATTTGTGCTGTGGGTTTCACTTTAAGAGCTGATATTATGTGGCACAAGCTCTGTCCTTGGGATGTCATGTGACGTTCGTAGGCGTTGGCATAGTAACTGGGTCTGCCTGCGCATATCAATGAGCTCAACTGCCATTTCAATCGCCTCAGGGCACGTTTTGCCATTACCCATTGAAAAGCATTGGAGACAGTGCATTCCAATGACGGGAAAAAAAAATTTCAAACGCAAATTGCGCAAAAACTACAAATCCGATCGACACGAAAAATACTTAGCACACCTCTCATGGACGCTGGCTTCGAAACGACACCTCAACGGCGTCTGTGTGTGTAGCGGTTCGGGCTGTATTAATTGCGGAAATCAACTTAATAATAATAATAATAAGAAGAAGAATAAGTTAGCAGCGTTCGGATTACAATATAGTGGTTTTTTCAAACCACTATAACTAGATGTGTATTTCCTGAAGGAAGTACAGATAGTGGTTTGAAATGGTGCCCAGGCTGCCCCTTTAAGAGAGACTTGCCTGATGCCCCTGCAAGACTTTCAACTCAGGATCCGTTTTAACTGTGGGTGCCTCTCAGGGGCCACTTTGGCCCCAGGGTCCGATTTTGTGGGTGGGGCCCCTCAAGGCCCGATTTTGTGGCCGGGGCCCCTCAGGGTCCGATTTTGTGGCCGGGGCCCCTCAGGGTCCGATTTTGTGGCCGGGGCCCCTCAGGGTCCGATTTGGTGGCTGGGGCCCCTCAGGGTCCGATTTGGTGGCTGGGGCCCCTCAGGGTCCGATTTGGTGGGTGGGGCCCCTCAGGGTCCGATTTTGTGGCCGGGACCCCTCAGAGTCTGATTTTGTGGGTGGGCCCCTCAGGGTCCGATTTTGTGGCCAGGGCCCCTCAGGGTCCGATTTGGTGGGCGGGGCCCCTCAAGGTCCAATTTGGTGGTCAGGGCCCCTCAGGGTCCGATTTTGTGGCCGGGGCCCCTCAGGGTCCGATTTTGTGGCCGGGGCCCCTCAGGGTCCGATTTTGTGGCCGGGGCCCCTCAGGGTCCGATTTTGTGGCCGGGGCCCCTCAGGGTCCGATTTTGTGGTTGGGTCCCCTCAGGGTCTGATTTTGTGGGCGGAGCCCCACTGGGTCCAATTTGGTGGGCGGGACCACTCTGGGTCCAATTTGGTGGGCGGGACCACTCTGGGTCCAATTTGGTGGGCGGGGCCTCTCAGGGTCCGATTTTGTGGCCGGGGCCCCTCAGGGTCCGATTTTGTGGCCGCAGCCCCTCAGGGTCTGATTTTGTGGGTGGAGCCCCACTGGGTCCGATTTGGTGGGCGGGACCACTCTGGGTCCAATTTGGTGGGCGGGACCACTCTGGGTCCAATTTGGTGGGCGGGACCACTCTGGGTCCGATTTGGTGGGCGGGGCCCCACAGGATCCGATTTGGTGGGCGGGGCCCCTCAGGGACCGATTTGGTGGGCAGGGCCTCTCTGGGTCTGATTTGGTGGGTGGGGCCACTCTGGGTAAGATTTGGAGGCTGGGGTCGCTCAGACTCCAATTTGGAGGCCGGGGTCGTTGATCTTCCGATTTGGAGGCCGAGGTCAAAGAGCTTCCGATTTGGAGGCAGGGGTCGATGAGCCTCCGATTTGGAGGCCGGGGTGGCTCAGCCTCCGATTTGGAGGCCGGGGTGGCTCAGCCTCCGATTTGGAGGCCGGGGTGGCTCAGCCTCCGATTTGGAGGCCGGGGTGGCTCAATCTCCGATTTGGTGTGTCGGCCCTTTAAGACTCATTTGGGTGCGCTGGGCCTTTAACAATCACTTTGGCGCATTGGCCCTTTAAGAGCTAGTTTGGCTCACTGGGCTTCTTTTAAATCCACTTTGGCGCACACATTCTCTCTCAGGGGCATGTGTCATGTGATGAAGCTAGATTTGCATTTGTGCTGTGAGTTTCGCTTTAAGAGCTGATATTATGTGGCAGAGGCTCTGTCCTCGGGGCGTCATGTGACGTTCGTAGGCGTTGCCATAGTAACTGGGTCTGCCTGCGCATATCAATGAGCTCAACTGTCATTTCAATCGCCTCAGGGCACGTTTTGCCATTTCCTATTGAAAAGCATTGGAGACAGTGCATTCCAATGACGGGAAAAAAAATTTTCAAACGCAAATTGCCCAAAAACTACAAATCCGATCGACACGAAAAATACTTGGCACACCTCTCATGGACGCTGGCTTCGAAACGACACCTCAACGGAGTCTGTGCGTGTAGCGGTTCGGGCCGCATTAATTGCGGAAATCAACTTAATAATAATAACTAGATGTGTATTTCCTGAAGGAAGTACAGATAGTGGTTTGAAATGGTGCCCGGGCTGCCCCTTTAAGAGAGACTTGCCTGCTTCCCCTGCAAGACTTTCAACTCAGGATACGATTTAACTGTGGGTGCCTCTCGGGCCACTTTGGCCTCATGGTCTGATTTTGTGGGTGGGGCCCCTTAGGGTCCGATTTTTTTGGGTGGGGCCTCTCAGGGTCCGATTTTGTGGCCGGGGCCACTCAGGGTCCGATTTGGTGGCCGGAGCCCCTCAGGGTCCGATTTTGTGGCTGGGGCCCCTCAGGGTCCGATTTTGTGGCCGGGGCCAATCAGGATCCGATTTTTGTGGCCGGAACCCCTCAGGGTCCAATTTTGCAGGTGGGGCCCCTCAGGGTCCGATTTTGTGGCCGGGGCCCGTCAGGGTCCGATTTTGTGGGTGGGACCTCTCAGGGTCCGATTTGGTGGGCGGGGCCCCTCAGGGTCCAATTTGGTGGGCAGGTCCCCTCAGGGTCCGATTTTGTGGGTTGGGCCCCTCAGGGTCTGATTTTGTGGCCGGGGCCCCTCAGGGTCCGATTTTGTGTCAGGGGCCCCTCAGGGTCCGATTTTGTGGTTGGGTCCCCTCAGGGTCCGATTTTGTGGTTGGGGCCCCTCAGGGTCCGATTTTGTGGCCGCGGCCCCTCAGGGTCCGATTTTGTGGCCGCGGCCCCTCAGGGTCTGATTTTGTGGCAGGGGCCCCTCTGGGTCTGATTTTGTGGGCGGAGCCCCTCTGGGTCCAATTTGGTGGGCGGGACCACTCTGGGTCCGATTTGGTGGGCGGGACCACTCTGGGTCCGATTTGGTGGGCGGGGCCTCTCAGGGTCCGATTTGGTGGGCGGGGCCCCACAGGGTCCGATTTGGTGGGCGGGGCCACTCTGGGTAAGATTTGGAGGCTGGGGTCGCTCATCCTCCAATTTGGAGGCCGGGGTCGTTGAGCTTCCGATTTGGAGGCCGAGGTCAAAAAGCCTCTGATTTTGAGGCCGGGGTCGATGAGACTATGATTTGGAGGCCGGGGTCGATGAGACTTCGATTTGGAGGCCGGGGTGGCTCAGCCTCCGATTTGGAGGCCGGGGTGGCTCAGCCTCCGATTTGGAGGCCGGGGTGGCTCAGCCTCCGATTTGGAGGCCGGGGTGGCTCAGCCTCTGATTTGGAGGCCTGGGTCGATCAGGCTCCGATTTGGAGGCCGGGGTGGATCAGGCTCCGATTTGGAGGCCGGGGTGGATCAGCCTCCCATTTGGAGGCCGGGGTGGATCAGCCTCCCATTTGGAGGCCGGGGTGGATCAGCCTCCCATTTGGAGGCCGGGGTGGATCAGCCTCCCATTTGGAGGCCGGGGTGGATCAGCCTCCCATTTGGAGGCCGGGGTGGATCAGCCTCCCATCTGGAGGCCGGGGTGGCTCAGCCTCCGATTTGGAAGCCAGGGTCGATCAGCCTCCGATTTGGAGGCCGGGGTCGATCAGCCTCCGATTTGGAGGCCGGGGTCGATCAGCCTCCGATTTGGAGGCCGGGGTCGATCAGCCTCCGATTTGGAGGCCGGGGTCGATCAGCCTCCGATTTGGAGGCCGGGGTCGATCAGCCTCCTATTTGGAGGCTGGGGTGGCTCAGCCTCTGATTTGGAGGCCTGGGTCGATCAGCCTCCGATTTGGAGGCCGGGGTGGATCAGGCTCCGATTTGGAGGCCGGGGTGGATCAGGCTCCGATTTGGAGGCCGGGGTGGATCAGCCTCCCATTTGGAGGCCGGGGTGGCTCATTGTCCGATTTGGAGGCCGGGGTGGCTCATTGTCCGATTTGGAGGCCGGGGTGGCTCATTGTCCGATTTGGAGGCCGGGGTGGCTCATTGTCCGATTTGGAGGCCGGGGTGGCTCATTGTCCGATTTGGAGGCCGGGGTGGCTCATTGTCCGATTTGGAGGCCGGGATGGCTCATTGTCCGATTTGGAGGCCGGGGTGGCTCATTGTCCGATTTGGAGGCTGGGGTGGCTCAGCCTCTGATTTGGAGGCCGGGGTGGCTCAGCCTCCGATTTGGAGGCCGGGGTGGCTCAGCCTCCGATTTGGAGGCCGGGGTGGCTCAGCCTCCGATTTGGAGGCCGGGGTGGCTCAGCCTCCGATTTGGAGGCCGGGGTGGCTCAGCCTCCGATTTGGAGGCCGGGGTGGCTCAGCCTCCGATTTGGAGGCCGGGGTGGCTCAGCCTCCGATTTGGAGGCCGGGGTGGCTCAGCCTCCGATTTGGAGGCCGGGGTGAATCAGCCTCCGATTTGAAGGCCGGGGTCAATCAGCCTCCGATTTGAAGGCCGGGGTCAACCAGCCTCCGATTTGAAGGCCGGGGTCAATCACCCTCCGATTTGGAGGCCGGGGTGGCTCAGCCTTCGATCTGGAGGCCGGGGTGGCTCAGCCTTCGATTTGGAGGCCGGGGTCAATCAGCCTCCGATTTGAAGGCCGGGGTCAATCACCCTCAGATTTGGAGGCCGGGGTGGCTCAGCCTCTGATTTGGAGGCCGGGGTGGCTCAGCCTCCGATTTGGAGGCCGGGGTCAATCAGCCTCCGATTTGAAGGCCGGGGTCAATCACCCTCCGAATTGGAGCCCGGGGTGGCTCAGCCTCCGAATTGGAGCCCGGGGTGGCTCAGCCTCCGATTTGGAGGCCGGGGTGGCTCAGCCTCCGATTTGGAGGCCGGGGTCAATCAGCCTCCGATTTGAAGGCCGGGGTCAATCACCCTCCGATTTGGAGGCCGGGGTGGCTCAGCCTTCGATCTGGAGGCCGGGGTGGCTCAGCCTTCGATCTGGAGGCCGGGGTGGCTCAGCCTCCGATTTGGAGTCCGGGGTGGCTCAGCCTCCGATTTGGAGTCCGGGGTGGCTCAACCTCCAATTTGGAGGCCGGGGTGGCTCAGCCTCCGATTTGGAGGCCGGGGGGTCGATCAGCCTCCCATTTGGAGCCTGTGGTCACTCAGCTTTCGATTTGGCGTGTTGGCCCTTTAAGACTCATTTCGGTGCGCCGGCCCTTTAACAGTTTAACAGTGTGGGTGCCTCTCAGGGGCCACTTTGGCCTCAGGGTCTGATTTAGTGGGCGGGGCCCCTCAGGATCCGATTCGGTGGCCTGGGCTCCTCAGGATTTGAATTAGTGGCCAGGATTCCTCAGGGTCCAATTTTGTGGGTGGGGCCCTTCAGGGTCTGATTTTGTGGGTGTGGCCTCTCAAGGTCCGATTTTGTGGGTGTGGCCCCTCAGGGTCCGATTTTGTGGGTGGGTCCCCTCAGGGTCTGATTTTATGGGTGGGGCCCCTCAAGGTCCGATTTTGTGGGTGGGGCCCCTCAAGGTCTGATTTTGTGGGTGGGGCCCCTCAGGGTATGATTTTGTGGCCGGGGCCCCTCAGGGTACGATTTTATGGCCGGGGCCCCTCAGGGTACGATTTTATGGCTGGGGCCCCTCAGGGTCTGATTTTGTGGGTGGGGCCCCTCAGGGTCCGATTTTGTGGCCGGGACCCCTCAGGGTCCGAATTTGTGGCCGGGACCCCTCAGGGTCCGATTTTGTGGCCGGGGCACCTCAGGGTCCGATTTTGTGGCGAGGGCCCCTCAGAGCCCGATTTTGTGGCTGGGGCCCCTCAGGGTCTGATTTTGTTGGTTGGGCCCCTCGGTCTGATTTTAAGGGTGGGGCCCCTCAGGGTCCGATTTTGTGGGTGGGGCCCCTCAGAGTTCGATTTGGTTGGCGGGGCCCCTCAGGGTCCGATTTGGTGGGCGGGGCCCCTCAGGGTCCGATTTTTAGGGCGGGGCCCCTCAGGGTCCGATTTGGTGGGCGGGGCCCCTAGGGTCCAATTTTGTGGGTGGGGCCCCTCTGGGTTCAATTTTGTGGCAGGGGTCTCTCAGGGTCCGATTTTGTGGTTGGGGCTCCTCAGTATCTGATTTGGTGGGCGAGGCCACTCTGGGTCAGATTTGGTGGGAGGGGCCACTCAGGGTCCAATTTGGTGGGCGGGGCCACTCTGGGTCCAATTTGGTGGGCGGGGCCACTCTGGGTCCAATTTGGTGGGCGGGGCCCCATAGTGTCTGATCTGGTGGGTAGGGCCACTCTAGGTCCTATTTGCAGGCCGGGGTCAATCAGCCTCAGATTTGGAGCCTGGGGTCACTCAGCTTTCGATTTGACGCGCCAGCCCTTTAAGACTCATTTTGGTGCGGCGGCCCTGTAAAGTTCGTAGACGTTGGCATAGTAACTGTGTCTGCCTCACGACTGCCGCATGTTTTCCCTATGGCAAAATTTTCCAATTGAAATGCATTGAGACAGTGCATTCCAATGACTGGAAAATGTTTTTTCAAACACAAATTGTGCAAAAACTATAAATCTGATCGACATGAAAAATACTTAGCACACCTCTCTTGAACGCTGGCTTCGAAACGACACCTCAACGGAGTCTGTGCGTGTAGCGGTTCGGGCCGCATTAATTGCGGAAATCAATTGAATAGTAATAATAATACTAGATGTGTATTTCCTGAAGGAAGTACAGATAGTGGTTTGAAATGGTGCCCGGGCTGCCCCTTTAAGAGAGACTTGCCTGCTGCCCCTGCAAGACTTTCAACTCAGGATCCGTTTTAACTGTGAGTGCCTCTCAGAGGCCACTTTGGCCTCAGGGTCTGATTTTGTGGGTGGGGCCCCTCAGGATCCGATTCCTTGGCCTGGGCTCCTCAGGGCTTGAATTGTTGGCGGGGATCTCTCAGGCTCCGATTTTGTGGGTGTGGCCCCTCAGGGTCCGATTTTGTGAGTGGGGCCCCTCAGGGTCCGATTTTGTGGCCGGGGCCCCTCAGGGTCTGATTTTGTGGCCGGATCCCCTCAGGGTCTGATTTTCTGGCCGTGGCCCCTCAGGGTCCGATTATGTGGGTTGGGCCCCTCAGGGTCCGATTTTGTGGCCAGGGCCCCTCAGGGTCCGATTTTGTGGCCGGGGCCCCTCAGGGTCCGATTTTGTGGCCGGGGCCCCTCAGGGTCTGATTTTGTGGTTGGGACCAATCAGGGTCCGATTTTGTGGTTGGGGCCCCTCAGGGTCAGATTTGGTGGGTTGGGCCCCTTGGGTCTGATTTTGTGGGCGGAGACCCTCTGGGTCCGATTTGGTCGGCGGGGCCACTCTGGGTCCGATTTGGTTGGCGGGACCACTCTGGGTCCGATTTGGTGGGCGGGGCCCCACAGGGTCCGATTTGGTGGGCGGGGCCCCTCAGGGTCCGGATTGGTGGGCAGGGCCTCTCTGGGTCCGATTTGGTGGGCGGGGCCACTCTGTAAGATTTGGTGGGCGGGGCCACTCTGGGTAAGATTTGGAGGCCGGGGTCGATGAGCTTCCGATTTGGAGGCCGAGGTCAAAGAGCCTCCGATTTGGAGGCCGGGGTGGCTCAGCCTCCGATTTGGAGGCCGGGGTGGCTCAGCCTCCGATTTGGAGGCCGGGGTGGCTCAGCCTCTGATTTGGAGGCCGGGGTGGCTCAGCCTCCGATTTGGAGGCCGGGGTCGATCAGCCTCCGATTTGGAGGCCGGGGTGGCTCAGCCTCCGATTTGGAGGCCGGGGTGGATCAGCCTCCGATTTGGAGGCCGGGATGGCTCAGCCTCCGATTTGGAGGCCGGGGTCGCTCAGCCTCCGATTTGGAGGCCGGGGTGGCTCAGCCTCCGATTTGGAGGCCGGGGTCGCTCAGCCTCCGATTTGGAGGCCGGGGTCGCTCAGCCTCCGATTTGGAGGCCGGGGTCGCTCAGCCTCCGATTTGGAGGCCGGGGTCGCATTTGGAGGCCGGGGTGGATCAGCCTCCGATTTGGAGACCGGGGTGGATCAGCCTCCGATTTGGAGGCCGGGGTGGATCAGCCTCCGATTTGGAGGCCGGGGTGGATCAGCCTCCGATTTGGAGGCCGGGGTCGCTCAGCCTCCGATTTGGAGGCCGGGGTCGCTCAGCCTCCGATTTGGAGGCCGGGGTGGCTCAGCCTCCGATTTGGAGGCCGGGGTGGCTCAGCCTCCGATTTGGAGGTCGGGGTGGCTCAGTCTCCGATTTGGTGTGTCGGCCCTTTAAGACTCATTTGGGTGCGCTGGCCCTTTAACAATCACTTTGGCGCGTTGGCCCTTTAAGAGCCAGTTTGGCTCACTGGGCTTTTAAATCCACTTTGGCGCACACATTCTCTCTCAGGGGCATGTGTCATGTGATGAAGCTAGATTTGCATTTGTGCTGTGGGTTTCGCTTTAAGAGCTGATATTATGTGGCAGAAGCTCTGTTCTGGAGATGTCATGTGACGTTCGTAGGCGTTGGCATAGTAACTGGTTCTGCCTGCGCATATCAATGAGCTCAACTGTCATTTCAATCGCCTCAGGGCACGTTTTGCCATTTCCTATTGAAAAGCATTGGAGACAGTGCATTCCAATGACGGGAAAAAAAAATTTTCAAACGCAAATTGCGCAAAAACTACAAATCCAATCGACACGAAAAATACTTAGCACACCTCTCATGGACGCTGGCTTCGAAACGACACCTCAACGGAGTCTGTGCGTGTAGCGGTTCGGGCCGCATTAATTGCGGAAATCAACTTAATAATAATAAGAAGAATAAGTTAGCAGCGTTCGGATTACAATATAGTGGTTTTTTCAAACCACTATAATAATAATAAGAAGAAGAATAAGTTAGCAGCGTTCGGATTACAATATAGTGGTTTTTTCAAACCACTATAATAAGAACTAGATGTGTATTTCCTGAAGGAAGTACAGATAGTGGTTTGAAATGGTGCCCGGGCTGCCCCTTTAAGAGAGACTTGCCTGCTGCCCCTGCAAGACTTTCAACTCAGGATCCGTTTTAACTGTGAGTGCCTCTCAGAGGCCACTTTGGCCTCAGGGTCTGATTTGGTGGGTGGGGCCCCTCAGGATCCGATTCCTTGGCCTGGGCTCCTCAGGGCTTGAATTGTTGGCGGGGATCTCTCAGGCTCCGATTTTGTGGGTGTGGCCCCTCAGGGTCCGATTTTGTGGGTGGGGCCCCTCCGGTTCCGATTTTGTGAGTGGGGCCCCTCAGGGTCCGATTTTGTGGCCGGGGCCCCTCAGGGTCTGATTTTTTGGCCGGATCCCCTCAGGGTCCGATTTTCTGGCCGTGGCCCCTCAGGGTCCGATTATGTTGGTTGGGCCCCTCAGGGTCCGATTTTGTGGCCAGGGCCCCTCAGGGTCCGATTTTGTGGCCGGGGCCCCTCAGGGTCCGATTTTGTGGCCGGGGCCCCTCAGGGTCTGATTTTGTGGTTGGGACCAATCAGGGTCCGATTTTGTGGTTGGGGCCCCTCAGGGTCAGATTTGGTGGGTTGGGCCCCTTAGGGTCTGATTTTGTGGGCGGAGACCCTCTGGGTCCTATTTGGTCGGCGGGGCCACTCTGGGTCCGATTTGGTTGGCGGGACCACTCTGGGTCCGATTTAGTGGGCGGGGCCCCACAGGGTCCGATTTGGTGTGCGGGGCCCCTCAGGGTCCGGTTTGGTGGGCAGGGCCTCTCTGGGTCCGATTTGGTGGGCGGGGCCACTCGGTAAGATTTGGTGGGAGGGGCCACTCTGGGTAAGATTTGGAGGCCGGGGTCGATGAGCTTCCGATTTGGAGGCCGAGGTCAAAGAGCCTCCGATTTGGAGGCCGGGGTGGCTCAGCCTCCGATTTGGAGGCCGGGGTGGCTCAGCCTCCGATTTGGAGTCCGGGGTGGCTCAGCCTCCGATTTGGAGGCCGGGGTCGATCAGCCTCCGATTTGGAGGCCGGGGTCGATCAGCCTCCGATTTGGAGGCCGGGGTCGATCAGCCTCCGATTTGGAGGCCGGGGTCGATCAGCCTCCGATTTGGAGGCCGGGGTGGCTCAGCCTCCGATTTGGAGGCCGGGGTGGCTCAGCCTCCCATTTGGAGGCCGGGGTCGATCAGCCTCCCATTTGGAGGCCAGGGTCGATCAGCCTCCGATTTGGAGGCCGGGGTCGATCAGCCTCCGATTTGGAGGCCGGGGTCGATCAGCCTCCGATTTGGAGTCCGGGGTGGCTCAGCCTCCCATTTGGAGTCCGGGGTGGCTCAGCCTCCCATTTGGAGGCCAGGGTGGCTCAGCCTCCCATTTGGAGGCCGGGGTCGATCAGCCTCCCATTTGGAGGCCGGGGTCGATCAGCCTCCCATTTGGAGGCCGGGGTCGATCAGCCTCCCATTTGGAGGCCGGGGTCGATCAGCCTCCCATTTGGAGGCCGGGGTCGATCAGCCTCCGATTTGGAGGCCGGGGTGGCTCAGCCTCCGATTTGGAGGCCGGGGTGGCTCAGCCTCCGATTTGGAGGCCGGGGTGGCTCAGCCTCCGATTTGGAGGCCGGGGTGGCTCAGCCTCCGATTTGGAGGCCGGGGTGGCTCAGCCTCCGATTTGGAGGCCGGGGTGGCTCAGCCTCCGATTTGGAGGCCGGGGTTGATCAGCCTCCGATTTGGAGGCCGGGGTGGCTCAGCCTCCGATGTGGAGGCCGGGGTGGCTCAGCCTCCGATTTGGAGGCCGGGGTCGATCAGCCTCCGATTTGGAGGCCGGGGTCGATCAGCCTCCGATTTGGAGGCCGGGGTCGATCAGCCTCCGATTTGGAGGCCGGGGTGGCTCAGCCTCCGATTTGGAGGCCGGGGTGGCTCAGCCTCCGATTTGGAGGCCGGGGTGGCTCAGCCTCCGATTTGGAGGCCGGGGTGGCTCAGCCTCCGATTTGGAGACCGGGGTGGCTCAGCCTCCGATTTGGAGGCCGGGGTGGCTCAGCCTCCGATTTGGAGGCCGGGGTGGCTCAGCCTCCGATTTGGAGGCCGGGGTGGCTCAGCCTCCGATTTGGAGGCCGGGGTGGCTCAGCCTCCGATTTGGAGGCCGGGGTGGCTCAGCCTCCGATTTGAAGGCCGGGGTCAATCACCCTCCGATTTGGAGGCCGGGGTGGCTCAGCCTCCAATTTGGAGGCCGGGGTGGCTCAGCCTTCGATCTGGAGGCCGGGGTGGCTCAGCCTCCGATTTGGAGTCCGGGGTGGCTCAACCTCCAATTTGGAGACCGGGGTGGCTCAGCCTCCGATTTGGAGGCCGGGGGGTCGATCAGCCTCCCATTTGGAGCCTGTGGTCACTCAGCTTTCGATTTGGCGTGTTGTCCCTTTAAGACTCATTTCGGTGCGCCGGCCCTTTAACAGTCACTTTTGCACTTCGGCCCTTTAAGAGCCAGTTTGGCTCACTGGGCTTCTAAATACACTTTGGCGCACATTCTCTCTCAGGGGCATGTGTCATGTGATGAAGCTAGATTTGCATTTGTGCTGTGGGTTTCGCTTTAAGAGCTGATATTATGTGGCAGAAGCCCTGTTCTGGAGATGTCATGTGACGTTCGTAGGCGTTGGCATAGTAACTGGTTCTGCCTGCGCATATCAATGAGCTCAACTGCCATTTCAATCGTCTCAGGGCACGTTTTGCCATTTCACATTCAAATGCATTGGAGACAGTGCATTCCAATGACGGGAAAAAAAAATTTCGAACGCAAATTGCGCAAAAACTACAAATCTGATCAACACGAAAAATACTTAGCACACCTCTCATGGGCGCTGGCTTCGAAACGACACCTCAACGGAGTCTGTGCGTGTAGCGGTTCGGGCTGTATTAATTGCGGAAATCAACTTAATAATAAGAAGAATAAGTTAGCAGCGTTCGGATTACAATATAGTGGTTTTTTCAAACCACTATAACTAAATGTGTATTTCCTGAAGGAAGTACAGATAGTGGTTTGAAATGGTGCCCGGGCTGCCCCTTTAAGAGAGACTTGCCTGCTGCCCCTGCAAGACTTTCAACTCAGGATACGATTTAACTGTGGGTGCCTCTCAGGGGCCACTTTGGCCTCATGGTCTGATTTTGT
Organism: Dendrobates tinctorius; assembly: GCF_039654945.1. Taxonomy (NCBI): domain Eukaryota; kingdom Metazoa; phylum Chordata; class Amphibia; order Anura; family Dendrobatidae; genus Dendrobates; species Dendrobates tinctorius. Next base: position 68,247,038 of record NW_027361676.1, on the reverse strand, counting down.
GGGTGGGGCCCCTCAGGGCCTGATTTTGTGGGTGGGGCCCCTCAGGGTCCGATTTTTTTGGGTGGGGCCTCTCAGGGTCCGATTTTGTGGCCGGGGCCACTCAGGGTCCGATTTGGTGGCCGGGGCCCCTCAGGGTCCGATTTGGTGGCCGGGGCCCCTCAGGGTCTGATTTGGTGGGTGGGGCCCCTCAAGGTCCGATTTTGTGGCTGGGGCCCCTCAGGGTCCGATTTTGTGGCCGGGGCCAATCAGGATCCGATTTTTGTGGCCGGAACCCCTAAGGGTCCAATTTTGCAGGTGGGGCCCCTCAGGGTCCAATTTTGTGGCCGGGGCCCGTCAGGGTCCGATTTTGTGGGTGGGACCTCTCAGGGTCCGATTTGGTGGGCGGGGCCCCTCAGGGTCCAATTTGGTGGGCAGGTCCCCTCAGGGTCCGATTTTGTGGGTTGGGCCCCTCAGGGTCCGATTTTGTGGCCGGGGCCCCTCAGGGTCCGATTTTGTGTCAGGGGCCCCTCAGGGTCCGATTTTGTGGTTGGGTCGCTCAGCCTCCAATTTGGAGGCCGGGGTCGTTGAGCTTCCGATTTGGAGGCCGAGGTCAAAAAGCCTCTGATTTGGAGGCCGGGGTCGATGAGACTCTGATTTGGAGGCCGGGGTGGCTCAGCCTCCGATTTGGAGGCCGGGGTGGATCAGCCTCCGATTTGGAGGCCGGGGTGGCTCAGCTTCCGATTTGGAGGCCGGGGTGGCTCAGCCTCTGAATTGGAGGCCGGGGTGGCTCAGCCTCCGATTTGGAGGCCGGGGTGGCTCAGCCTCCGATTTGGAGGCCGGGGTGGCTCAGCCTCCGATTTGGAGGCCGGGGTGGCTCAGCCTCCGATTTGGAGGCCGGGGTGGCTCAGCCTCCGTTTTGGAGGCCGGGGTGGCTCAGCCTCCGATTTGGAGGCCGGGGTCGATCAGCCTCCGATTTGGAGGCCGGGGTGGCTCAGCCTCCGATTTGGAGGCCGGGGTGGCTCAGCCTCCTATTTGTATGCCGGGGTGGCTCAGCCTCCTATTTGGAGGCCGGGGTGGCTCAGCCTCCTATTTGGAGGCCGGGGTGGCTCAGCCTCCGATTTCGAGGCCTGGGTCGATCAGCCTCCGATTTGGAGGCCGGGGTGGATCAGCCTCCGATTTGGAGGCCGGGGTGGATCAGCCTCCGATTTGGAGGCCGGGGTGGATCAGCCTCCGATTTGGAGGCCGGGGTGGATCAGCCTCCGATTTGGAGGCCGGGGTGGATCAGCCTCCGATTTGGAGGCCGGGGTGGATCAGCCTCCGATTTGGAGGCCGGGGTGGCTCAGCCTCCGATTTGGAGGCCGGGGTGGCTCAGCCTCCGATTTGGAGGCCGGGGTGGCTCAGCCTCCGATTTGGAGGCCGGGGTGGCTCAGCCTCCGATTTGGAGGCCGGGGTGGCTCAGCCTCCGATTTGGAGGCCGGGGTGGCTCAGCCTCCGATTTGGAGGCCGGGGTGGATCAGCCTCCGATTTGGAGGCCTGGGTCGATCAGCCTCCGATTTGGAGGCCGGGGTGGATCAGCCTCCGATTTGGAGGCCGGGGTGGATCAGCCTCCGATTTGGAGGCCGGGGTGGATCAGGCTCCGATTTGGAGGCCAGGGTGGATCAGCCTCCCGTTTGGAGGCCGGGGTGGCTCATTGTCCGATTTGGAGGCCGGGGTGGCTCAGCCTCCGATTTGGAGGCCGGGGTGGATCAGCCTCCGATTTGGAGGCCTGGGTCGATCAGCCTCCGATTTGGAGGCCGGGGTGGATCAGCCTCCGATTTGGAGGCCGGGGTGGATCAGCCTCCGATTTGGAGGCCGGGGTGGATCAGGCTCCGATTTGGAGGCCAGGGTGGATCAGCCTCCCATTTGGAGGCCGGGGTGGCTCATTGTCCGATTTGGAGGCCGGGGTGGCTCAGCCTCCGATTTGGAGGCCGGGGTGGCTCAGTCTCCGATTTGGTGTGTCGGCCCTTTAAGACTCATTTGGGTGCGCTGGCCCTTTAACAATCACTTTGGCGCGTTGGCCCTTTAAGAGCTAGTTTGGCTGACTGGGCTTCTTTTAAATCCACTTTGGCGCATACATTCTCTCTCAGGGGCATGTGTCATGTGATGAAGCTAGATTTGCATTTGTGCTGTGGGTTTCGCTTTAAGAGCTGATATTATGTGGCAGAGGCTCTGTGCTGGGGTTCAAGTGAAGTTCGTAGGCTTTGGCATAGTAACTGGGTCTGCCTGTGCATATCAATGAGCTCAACTGTCATTTCAATCGCCTCAGGGCACGTTTTGCCATTTCCTATTGAAAAGCATTGGAGACAGTGCATTCCAATGACGGGAAAAAAAATTTTCAAACACATATTGCGCAAAAACTACAAATCCGATCGACACGAAAAATACTTAGCACACCTCTCATGGACGCTGGCTTCGAAACGACACCTCAACGGAGTCTGTGCGTGTAGCGGTTCGGGCCGCATTAATTGCGGAAATCAACTTAATAATAAGAAGAAGAATAAGTTAGCAGCGTTCGGATTACAATATAGTGGTTTTTTCAAACCACTATAATAAGTTAGCAGCGTTCGGATTACAATATAGTGGTTTTTTCAAACCACTATAATAAGAAGAAAAAGTTAGCAGCGTTTGGATTACAATATAGTGTTTTTTTCAAACCACTATAACTAGATATGTATTTCCTGAAGGAAGTACAGATAGTGGTTTGAAATGGTGCCCGTGCTGCCCCTTTAAGAGAGACTTGCCTGCTGCCCCTGCAAGACTTTCAACTCATTATCCGTTTTAACTGTGGGTGCCTCTCAGGGGCCACTTTGGCCTCAGGGTCCGATTTTGTGGGTGGGGCCCCTCAGGGCCCGATTTTGTGGGTGTGGCCCCTCAGGGTCCGATTTGGTGGCTGGGGACCCTCAGGGTCCGATTTTGTGGGTGGGGCCCCTCAGGGCCCGATTTTGTGGGTGTGGCCCCTCAGGGTCCGATTTGGTGGCTGGGGACCCTCAGGGTCCGATTTTGTGGGTGGGGCCCCCTGGGTCTGATTTGGTGGGTGGGGCCACTCGGTCCAATTTGGTGGGTGGGGCCCCTCTGGGTCCAATTTGGTGGGTGGGGCCCCTCTGGGTCCGATTTGGTGGGCAGGGCCCCTCAGGGTCCGATTTGGTGGGCGGGGCCCCTCAGGGTCCGATTTGGTGGGCGGGGCCCCTCAGGGTCCTATTTGGTGGGCAGGGCCCGTCAGGGTCCGATTTGGTGGGCGGGACCCCTCAGGATCCGATTTGGTGGTTGGGGCCTTTCAGAATCCGATTTGGTGGGCGGGGCCCCTCAGGGTCCGATTTGGTGAGCGGGGCCCCTCAGAGTTCAATTTGGTGAGCGGGGCCCCTCAGGGTCCGATTTGGTGGGCGGGGCCCCTCAGGGTCCGATTTGGTGGGCGGGGCCCCTCAGGGTCCGATTTGGTGAGCGGGGCCCCTCAGGGTCTGATTTGGTGGGCGGGGCCCCTCAGAGTCCGATTTGGTGGGCGGGGCCCCTCAGGGTCCGATTTGGTGAGCTGGGTCCCTCAGGGTCTGATTTGGTGGGCGGGGCCCCTCAGGGTCCGATTTGGTGGGCGGGACCCCTCAGGGTCCGATTTGGTGGGCGGGGGTGCACTTTGGCGCACATTCTCTCGGGCACGCGTCATGTGATGAAGCTAGATTTGCATTAGTGCTGTGGGTTTCGCTTTAAGAGCTGATATGTGGCAGAAGCTCTGTCTTGGGGGCGTCTTGTGATGTTCGTAGGCGTTGGCATAGTAACTGGGTGTGCCTGCGCATATCAATGAGCTTTACTGCCATTTCAATCGCCTCAGGGCACGTTTTAAGTTTCCCATTCAAATGCATTGAGACAGTGCATTGCAATGACGGGAAAAAAATTTTTCAAACGCAAATTGCGCAAAAACTACAAATCCGATCGACACGAAAAATACTTAGCACACCTCTCATGGACGCTGGCTTCAAAACGACACCTCAACGGAGTCTGTGCGTGTAGCGGTTCGGGCCGCATTAATTGCGGAAATCAACTTAATAATAATAAGAAGAATAAGTTAGCAGCGTTCGGATTACAATATAGTGGTTTTTTCAAACCACTATAATAATAATAAGAAGAATAAGTTAGCAGCGTTCGGATTACAATATAGTGGTTTTTTCAAACCACTATAACTAAATGTGTATTTCCTGAAGGAAGTACAGATAGTGGTTTGAAATGGTGCCCGGGCTGCCCCTTTAAGAGAGACTTGCCTGCTGCCCCTGCAAGACTTTCAACTCAGGATCCGTTTTAACTGTGAGTGCCTCTCAGAGGCCACTTTGGCCTCAGGGTCTGATTTGGTGGGTGGGGCCCCTCAGGGCCTGATTTTGTGGGTGGGGCCCCTCAGGGTCCGATTTTTTTGGGTGGGGCCTCTCAGGGTCCGATTTTGTGGCCGGGGCCACTCAGGGTCCGATTTGGTGGCCGGGGCCCCTCAGGGTCCGATTTGGTGGCCGGGGCCCCTCAGGGTCTGATTTGGTGGGTGGGGCCCCTCAAGGTCCGATTTTGTGGCCGGGGCCCCTCAGGGTCCGATTTTGTGGCCGGGGCCAATCAGGATCCGATTTTTGTGGCCGGAACCCCTAAGGGTCCAATTTTGCAGGTGGGGCCCCTCAGGGTCCAATTTTGTGGCCTGGGCCCGTCAGGGTCCGATTTTGTGGGTGGGACCTCTCAGGGTCCGATTTTGTGGCCGGGGCCCCTCAGGGTCTGATTTTGTGGTTGGGACCAATCAGGGTCCGATTTTGTGGTTGGGGCCCCTCAGGGTCAGATTTGGTGGGTTGGGCCCCTTAGGGTCTGATTTTGTGGGCGGAGACCCTCTGGGTCCGATTTGGTCGGCGGGGCCACTCTGGGTCCGATTTGGTTGGCGGGACCACTCTGGGTCCGATTTAGTGTGCGGGGCCCCACAGGGTCCGATTTGGTGTGCGGGGCCCCTCAGGGTCCGGTTTGGTGGGCAGGGCCTCTCTGGGTCCGATTTGGTGGGCGGGGCCACTCGGTAAGATTTGGTGGGCGGGGCCACTCTGGGTAAGATTTGGAGGCCGGTGTCGATGAGCTTCCGATTTGGAGGCCGAGGTCAAAGAGCCTCCGATTTGGAGTCCGGGGTGGCTCAGCCTCCGATTTGGAGGCCGGGGTGGCTCAGCCTCCGATTTGGAGTCCGGGGTGGCTCAGCCTCCGATTTGGAGGCCGGGGTGGCTCAGCCTCCGATTTGGAGGCCGGGGTCGATCAGCCTCCGATTTGGAGGCCGGGGTCGATCAGCCTCCGATTTGGAGGCCGGGGTCGATCAGCCTCCGATTTGGAGGCCGGGGTGGCTCAGCCTCCCATTTGGAGGCCGGGGTCGATCAGCCTCCCATTTGGAGGCCGGGGTCGATCAGCCTCCCATTTGGAGGCCGGGGTCGATCAGCCTCCGATTTGGAGGCCGGGGTCGATCAGCCTCCCATTTGGAGTCCGGGGTGGCTCAGCCTCCCATTTGGAGTCCGGGGTGGCTCGGGGTGGCTCAGCAGCGTTCGGATTACAATATAGTGGTTTTTTCAAACCACTATAACTAAATGTGTATTTCCTGAAGGAAGTACAGATAGTGGTTTGAAATGGAGTCCGGGGTGGCTCAGCCTCCGATTTGGAGGCCGGGGTGGCTCAGCCTCCGATTTGGAGGCCGGGGTCGATCAGCCTCCGATTTGGAGGCCGGGGTCGATCAGCCTCCGATTTGGAGGCCGGGGTCGATCAGCCTCCGATTTGGAGGCCGGGGTGGCTCAGCCTCCCATTTGGAGGCCGGGGTCGATCAGCCTCCCATTTGGAGGCCGGGGTCGATCAGCCTCCCATTTGGAGGCCGGGGTCGATCAGCCTCCGATTTGGAGGCCGGGGTCGATCAGCCTCCCATTTGGAGGCCGGGGTGGATCAGCCTCCGATTTGGAGGCCGGGGTGGATCAGCCTCCGATTTGGAGGCCGGGGTGGATCAGCCTCTGATTTGGAGGCCTGGGTCGATCAGCCTCCGATTTGGAGGCCGGGGTGGATCAGGCTCCGATTTGGAGGCCAGGGTGGATCAGCCTCCCATTTGGAGGCCGGGGTGGCTCATTGTCCGATTTGGAGGCCGGGGTGGCTCAGCCTCCGATTTGGAGGCCGGGGTGGCTCAGTCTCCGTTTTGGTGTGTCGGCCCTTTAAGACTCATTTAGGTGCGCTGGCCCTTTAACAATCACTTTGGCGCGTTGGCCCTTTAAGAGCTAGTTTGGCTGACTGGGCTTCTTTTAAATCCACTTTGGCGCATACATTCTCTCTCAGGGGCATGTGTCATGTGATGAAGCTAGATTTGCATTTGTGCTGTGGGTTTCGCTTTAAGAGCTGATATTATGTGGCAGAGGCTCTGTGCTGGGGTTCAAGTGAAGTTCGTAGGCGTTGGCATAGTAACTGGGTCTGCCTGCGCATATCAATGAGCTCAACTGTCATTTCAATCGCCTCAGGGCACGTTTTGCCATTTCCTATTGAAAAGCATTGGAGACAGTGCATTCCAATGACGGGAAAAAAAATTTTCAAACGCATATTGCGCAAAAACTACAAATCCGATCGACACGAAAAATACTTAGCACACCTCTCATGGACGCTGGCTTCGAAACGACACCTCAACGGAGTCTGTGCGTGTAGCGGTTCGGGCCGCATTAATTGCGGAAATCAACTTAATAATAATAAGAAGAATAAGTTAGCAGCGTTCGGATTACAATATAGTGGTTTTTTCAAACCACTATAATAAGTTAGCAGCGTTCGGATTACAATATAGTGGTTTTTTCAAACCACTATAATAAGAAGAAAAAGTTAGCAGCGTTTGGATTACAATATAGTGTTTTTTTCAAACCACTATAACTAGATATGTATTTCCTGAAGGAAGTACAGATAGTGGTTTGAAATGGTGCCCGTGCTGCCCCTTTAAGAGAGACTTGCCTGCTGCCCCTGCAAGACTTTCAACTCATTATCCGTTTTAACTGTGGGTGCCTCTCAGGGGCCACTTTGGCCTCAGGGTCCGATTTTGTGGGTGTGGCCCCTCAGGGCCCGATTTTGTGGGTGTGGCCCCTCAGGGTCCGATTTGGTGGCTGGGGCCCCTCAGGGTCCGATTTTGTGGGTGGGGCCCCCTGGGTCTGATTTGGTGGGTGGGGCCACTCGGTCCAATTTGGTGGGGGGCCCCTCTGGGTCCAATTTGGTGGGTGGGGCCCCTCTGGGTCCGATTTGGTGGGCAGGGCCCCTCAGGGTCCGATTTGGTGGGCGGGGCCCCTCAGGGTCCGATTTGGTGGGCGGGGCCCCTCAGGGTCCTATTTGGTGGGCAGGGCCCGTTAGGGTCGGATTTGGTGGGCAGGGCCCGTCAGGGTCCGATTTGGTGGGCGGGACCCCTCAGGGTCCAATTTGGTGGTTGGGGCCTTTCAGAATCCGATTTGGTGGGCGGGGCCCCTCAGGGTCCGATTTGGTGAGCGGGGCCCCTCAGAGTTCAATTTGGTGAGCGGGGCCCCTCAGGGTCCGATTTGGTGAGCGGGGCCCCTCAGGGTCTGATTTGGTGGGCGGGGCCCCTCAGAGTCCGATTTGGTGGGCGGGGCCCCTCAGGGTCCGATTTGGTGAGCGGGGTCCCTCAGGGTCTGATTTGGTGGGCGGGGCCCCTCAGGGTCCGATTTGGTGGGCAGGACCCCTCAGGGTCCGATTTGGTGGGCGGGGGTGCACTTTGGCGCACATTCTCTCGGGCACGCGTCATGTGATGAAGCTAGATTTGCATTAGTGCTGTGGGTTTCGCTTTAAGAGCTGATATGTGGCAGAAGCTCTGTCTTGGGGGCGTCTTGTGATGTTCGTAGGCGTTGGCATAGTAACTGGGTGTGCCTGCGCATATCAATGAGCTTTACTGCCATTTCAATCGCCTCAGGGCACGTTTTAAGTTTCCCATTCAAATGCATTGAGACAGTGCATTGCAATGACGGGAAAAAAATTTTTCAAACACAAATTGCGCAAAAACTACAAATCCGATCGACACGAAAAATACTTAGCACACCTCTCGTGGACGCTGGCTTCGAAACGACACCTCAACGGAGTCTGTGCGTGTAGCGGTTCGGGCCGTATTAATTGCGGAAATCAACTTAATAAGAAGAAGTTAGCAGCGTTCGGATTACAATATAGTGGTTTTTTCAAACCACTATAATAAGTTAGCAGCGTTCGGATTACAATATAGTGGTTTTTTCAAGCCACTATAACTAGATGTGTATTTCCTGAAGGAAGTACAGATAATGGTTTGAAATGGAGCCCGGGCAGCCCCTTTAAGAGAGACTTGCCTGCTGCCCCTGCAAGACTTTCAACTCATTATCCGTTTTAACTGTGAGTGCCTCTCAGGGGCCACTTTGGCCTCAGTGTCTGATTTGGTGGGTGGGGCCCCTCAGGATCTGATTCCTTGGCATGGGCTCCTCAGGGCTTGAATTGTTGGCCGGGATCCCTCAGGCTCCTATTTTGTGGGTGTGGCCCCTCAGGGTCCGATTTTGAGGGTGTGGCCCCTCAGGGTCCGATTTTGTGGGTGGGGCCACTCTGGGTCCGATTTTGTGGGTGGGGCCCCTCAGGGTCTGATTTTGTGGCCGAGGCCCCTCAGGGTCCGATTTGGTGGGTGGGGCCCCTCAGGGAACGATTTGGTGGCCGGGGCCCCCCAGGGTCCGATTTTGTGGGCGGGAGGTCCGATTTGCTGGGCGGGGTCCCTCAGGGTTCTATTTCTTGGGCGGGGCCCCTCAGGTTCCGATTTGGTGGGCGGGGCCCCTTAGGGTCCGATTCGGTGGGCAGGGCCCCTCAGGGTCCGATTTGGTGGGTGGGGCCCATCAGGGTCCGATTTGGTGGGTGGGACCCATCAGAGTCTGGTTTGGTGGGCGGGGCCCATCAGGGTCCGATTTGCTAGGCGGGGTCCCTCGGTCCGATTTGGTGGGCGGGGCCCCTCAGGGTCTGATTTGCTGGGTGGGGCCCCTCAGAGTTCAATTTGATGGGCGGGGCCCCTCAGGGTCCGATTTGGTGGGCGGGGCCCCTCAGGGTCCGATTTGGTGAGCGGGGCCCCTCAGAGTTCAATTTGGTGAGCGGGGCCCCTCAGGGTCCGATTTGGTGAGCGAGGCCCCTCAGGGTCCGATTTGGTGAGCGGGGCCCCTCAGAGTTCAATTTGGTGAGCGGGGCCCCTCAGGGTCCGATTTGGTGAGCGGGGCCCCTCAGGGTCTGATTTGGTGGGCGGGGCCCCTCAGAGTCCGATTTGGTAGGCGGGGCCTTCAGGGTCCGATTTGGTGAGCGGGGTCCCTCAGGGTCTGATTTGGTGGGCGGGTCCCCTCAGGGTCCGATTTGGTGGGCGGGGCCCCTCAGGGTCTGATTTGGTGGGCGGGGCCCCTTAGAGTCGGATTTGGTGGGCAGGGCCCGTCAGGGTCCGATTTTGTGGGCGGGACCCCTCATGGTCCATTTGGTGGTTGGGGCCCTTCAGAATCCGATTTGGTGGGCGGGGCCCCTCAGGGTCCGATTTGGTGAGCGGGGCCCCTCAGAGTTCAATTTGGTGAGCGGGGCCCCTCAGGGTCCGATTTGGTGGGCGGGGCCCCTCAGGGTCCGGTTTGGTGGGCGGGGCCCCTCAGGGTCCGATTTGGTGAGCGGGGCCCCTCAGAGTTCGATTTGGTGAGCGGGGCCCCTCAGGGTCCGATTTGGTGAGCGGGGCCCCTCAGGGTCTGATTTGGTGGGCGGGGCCCCTCAGAGTCCGATTTGGTGGCCGGGGCCCCTCAGGGTCCGATTTGGTGAGCGGGGTCCCTCAGGGTCTGATTTGGTGGGCGGGGCCCCTCAGGGTCCGATTTGGTGGGCGGGACCCCTCAGGGTCCGATTTGGTGGGCGGGGGTGCACTTTGGCGCACATTCTCTCGGGCACGCGTCATGTGATGAAGCTAGATTTGCATTAGTGCTGTGGGTTTCGCTTTAAGAGCTGATATTATGTGGCAGAAGCTCTGTCTTGGGGGCGTCTTGTGATGTTCGTAGGCGTTGGCATAGTAACTGGGTGTGCCTGCGCATATCAATGAGCTTTACTGCCATTTCAATCGCCTCAGGGCACGTTTTAAGTTTCCCATTCAAATGCATTGAGACAGTGCATTGCAATGACGGGAAAAAAAAATTTCAAACACAAATTGCACAAAAACTACAAATCCGATCGACACGAAAAATACTTAGCACACCTCTCGTGGACGCTGGCTTCGAAACGACACCTCAATGGAGTCTGTGCGTGTAGCGGTTCGGGCCGTATTAATTGCGGAAATCAACTTAATAAGAAGAAGTTAGCAGCGTTCGGATTACAATATAGTGGTTTTTTCAAACCACTATAATAAGTTAGCAGCGTTCGGATTACAATATAGTGGTTTTTTCAAGCCACTATAACTAGATGTGTATTTCCTGAAGGAAGTACAGATAATGGTTTGAAATGGAGCCCGGGCAGCCCCTTTAAGAGAGACTTGCCTGCTGCCCCTGCAAGACTTTCAACTCATTATCCGTTTTAACTGTGAGTGCCTCTCGGGCCACTTTGGCCTCAGTGTCTGATTTGGTGGGTGGGGCCCCTCAGGATCTGATTCCTTGGCATGGGCTCCTCAGGGCTTGAATTGTTGGCCGGGATCCCTCAGGCTCCTATTTTGTGGGTGTGGCCCCTCAGGGTCCGATTTTGAGGGTGTGGCCCCTCAGGGTCCGATTTTGTGAGTGGGGCCCCTCAGGGTCCGATTTTGTGAGTGGGGCCCCTCAGGGTCCAATTTTGTGGCCGGGCCCCTCAGGGTCCAATTTTGTGGCCGGGGCCCCTCGGTCCAATTTTGTGGGTGGGGCCCCTCAGGGTCCGATTTGGTGGGCGGGGGCGCAGTTTGGCGCACATTCTCTCAGGGGCATGCGTCATGTAATGAAGCTAGATTTGCATTTGTGCTGTTGGTTTCGCTTTAAGAGCTGATATTATGTGGCAGAAGCTCTGTCCTGGGGTCGTTATGTGACGTTCGTAGGCATTGACATAGTAACTGGGTGTGCCTGCGCATATCAATCAACTTTACTGCCATTTCAATCGCCTCAGGGCACGTTTTAAGTTTCCCATTCAAATGCATTGAGAAAAAATTTTCAAACGCAAATTGTGCAAAAACTACAAATCTGATTGACTCTAAAAATACTTAGCACACCTCTCGTGGACGCTGGCTTCGAAACGACACCTTAGCGGAGTCTGTGCGTGTAGCGGTTCGGGCCGTATTAATTGCGCAAATCAACTTAATAATAATAAGAAGAACTAGATGTGTATTTCCTGAAGGAAGTACAGATAGTGCTTTGAAATGGTGCCTAGGCTGCCCCTTTAAGAGAGACTTGCCTGCTGCCCCTGCAAGACTTTCAACTCAGGATCCGTTTTAACTGTGAGTGCCTCTCAGGGGCCACTTTGGCCTCAGGGTCTGATTTGGTGGGTGGGGCCCCTCAGGATCTGATTCCTTGGCCTGGGCTCCTCAGGGCTTGAATTGTTGGCCGGGATCCCTCAGGCTCCTATCTTGTGGGTGTGGCCCCTCAGGGTCCGATTTTGAGGGTGTGGCCCCTCAGGGTCCGATTTTGTGAGTGGGGCCCCTCAGGGTCCGATTTTGTGAGTGGGGCCCCTCAGGGTCCAATTTTGTGGCCGGGCCCCTCGGTCCAATTTTGTGGCCGGGGCCCCTCGGTCCAATTTTGTGGGTGGGGCCCCTCAGGGTCCGATTTTGTGGGTGGGGCCACTCTGGGTCCGATTTTGTGGGTGGGGCCCCTCAGGGTCTGATTTTGTGGCCGAGGCCCCTCAGGGTCCGATTTGGTGGGTGGGGCCCCTCAGGGAACGATTTGGTGGCCGGGGCCCCTCAGGGTCCGATTTTGTGGGCGGGAGGTCCGATTTGCTGGGCGGGGTCCCTCAGGGTTCTATTTCTTGGGCGGGGCCCCTCAGGTTCCGATTTGGTGGGCGGGGCCCCTTAGGGTCTGATTCGGTGGGCAGGGCCCCTCAGGGTCTGATTTGGTGGGTGGGGCCCATCAGGGTCCGATTTGGTGGGTGGGACCCATCAGAGTCTGGTTTGGTGGGCGGGGCCCATCAGGGTCCGATTTGCTAGGCGGGGTCCCTCAGGGTCCGATTTGGTGGGTGGGGCCCCTCAGGGTCTGATTTGCTGGGTGGGCCCCCTCTGGGTCCTATTTGATGGGCGGGGCCCCTCAGGGTCCGATTTGGTGGGCGGGGCCCCTCAGGGTCCGATTTGGTGGGCGGGGCCCCTCAGGGTCCGATTTGGTGAGCGGGGCCCCTCAGAGTTCAATTTGGTGAGCGGGGCCCCTCAGGGTCCGATTTGGTGAGCGGGGCCCCTCAGGGTCTGATTTGGTGGGCGGGGCCCCTCAGAGTCCGATTTGGTGGGCGGGGCCCCTCAGGGTCCGATTTGGTGAGCAGGGTCCCTCAGGATCTGATTTGGTGGGCGGGGCCCCATCAGGGTCCGATTTGGTGGGCAGGGCCCATCAGGGTCCGATTTTGTGGGCGGGACCCCTCATGGTCCAATTTGGTGGTTGGGGCCCTTCAGAATCTGATTTGGTGGGCGGGGCCCCTCAGGGTCCGATTTGGTGAGCGGGGCCCCTCAGAGTTCAATTTGGTGAGCGGGGCCCCTCAGGGTCCGATTTGGTGGGCGGGGCCCCTCAGGGTCCGATTTGGTGGGCGGGGCCCCTCAGGGTCCGATTTGGTGAGCGGGGCCCCTCAGAGTTCGATTTGGTGAGCGGGGCCCCTCAGGGTCCGATTTGGTGAGCGAGGCCCCTCAGGGTCTGATTTGGTGGGAGGGGCCCCTCAGAGTCCGATTTGGTGGGCGGGGCCCCTCAGGGTCCGATTTGGTGAGCGGGATCCCTCAGGGTCTGATTTGGTGGGCGGGGCCCCTCAGGGTCCGATTTGGTGGGCGGGACCCCTCAGGGTCCGATTTGGTGGGCGGGGGTGCACTTTGGCGCACATTCTCTCGGGCACGCGTCATGTGATGAAGCTAGATTTGCATTAGTGCTGTGGGTTTCGCTTTAAGAGCTGATATTATGTGGCAGAAGCTCTGTCCTTGGGGAGTCTTGTGATGTTCGTAGGCGTTGGCATAGTAACTGGGTGTGCCTGCGCATATCAATGAGCTTTACTGCCATTTCAATCGCCTCAGGGCACGTTTTAAGTTTCCCATTCAAATGCATTGAGACAGTGCATTGCAATGACGGGAAAAAAAAATTTCAAACACAAATTGCGCAAAAACTACAAATCCGATCGACACGAAAAATACTTAGCACACCTCTCGTGGACGCTGGCTTCGAAACGACACCTCAACGGAGTCTGTGCGTGTAGCGGTTCGGGCCGTATTAATTGCGGAAATCAACTTAATAAGAAGAAGTTAGCAGCGTTCGGATTACAATATAGTGTTTTTTTCAAACCACTATAATAAGTTAGCAGCGTTCAGATTACAATATAGTGGTTTTTTCAAGCCACTATAACTAGATGTGTATTTCCTGAAGGAAGTACAGATAATGGTTTGAAATGGAGCCCGGGCAGCCCTTTAAGAGAGACTTGCCTGCTGCCCCTGCAAGACTTTCAACTCATTATCCGTTTTAACTGTGAGTGCCTCTCAGGGGCCACTTTGGCCTCAGTGTCTGATTTGGTGGGTGGGGCACCTCAGGATCTGATTCCTTGGCATGGGCTCCTCAGGGCTTGAATTGTTGGCCGGGATCCCTCAGGCTCCTATTTTGTGGGTGTGGCCCCTCAGGGTCCGATTTTGTGGGTGTGGCCCCTCAGGATCCGATTTTGTGGGTGTGGCCCCTCAGGGTCCGATTTTGTGGGTGGGGCCCCTCAGGGTCCGATTTTGTGGCCGGGGCCCCTCAGGGTCCAATTTTGTGGTTTGGGCCCCTCAGGGTCCGATTCTGTGGGTGGGTCCGCTCTGGGTCCGATTTGGTGGGTGGGGCCACTCTGGGTCCGTTTTGTTGGGCGGGGCTACTCATGGTCCGATTTGGTGGGCGGGGTCCCTCAGGGTCCGATTTGGCGGGCTGGTCCCCTCAGGGTCCAATTTGGTGGGCGGGGCCCCTCAGGGACCGATTTTCTGGCCGGGGCCCCTCAGGGTCCGGTTTTCTGGCCGGGGCCCCTCAGGGTCCGATTTTGTGTCCAGGGCCCCTCAGGGTCTGATTTTGTGGTTGGGGCCCTTCAGGGTCCGATTTTGTGGCCGGGGCCCCTCAGGGTCTGATTTTGTGACTGGGGCCCATCAGAGTCCGATTTTGTGGCCGAGGCCCCTCAGGGTCCGATTTTATTGGGGCCCCTCAGGGTCTGATTTTGTGGCAGAGGCCCCTCAGGGTCCGATTTTGCGTGTGAGGCCCCTTAGGGTCTGATTTTGTGGGCGGAGCCCCTCTGGGTCCAATTTGGTGGGCGGGGCCTCTCAGGGTCCGATTTGGTGTGCGGGGCCACTCTGGGTCCGATTTAGTGGGCGGTGCCCCACAGGGTCTGATTTGGTGGGCGGGGCCCCTCAGGTTCTGATTTCTTGGGTGGGGCCCCTCAGGATCCGATTCGGTGGCCTGGGCTCCTCAGGGCTTGAAATGGTGGACAGGATCCCTCAGGGTCAGATTTTGTGGCCGGGGCCCCTCAGGGTCTGATTTTGTGACTGGGGCCCATCAGAGTCCGATTTTGTGGCCGAGGCCCCTCAGGGTCCGATTTTATTGGGGCCCCTCAGGGTCTGATTTTGTGGCAGAGGCCCCTCAGGGTCCGATTTTGCGTGTGAGGCCCCTTAGGGTCTGATTTTGTGGGCGGAGCCCCTCTGGGTCCAATTTGGTGGGCGGGGCCTCTCAGGGTCCGATTTGGTGTGCGGGGCCACTCTGGGTCCGATTTAGTGGGCGGTGCCCCACAGGGTCTGATTTGGTGGGCGGGGCCCCTCAGGTTCTGATTTCTTGGGTGGGGCCCCTCAGGATCCGATTCGGTGGCCTGGGCTCCTCAGGGCTTGAAATGGTGGACAGGATCCCTCAGGGTCAGATTTTGTGGCCGGGGCCTCTCGGTCCGATTTTGTGGGTGGGGCTCCTTAGGGTCCGATTTTGTGGGCGGAGCCCCTCTGGGTCTGGTTTGGTGGGCAGGGCCTCTCTGGGTCCGATTTGGTGGGTGGGGCCACTCGGTAAGATTTGGAGGCTGGGGTTGCTCAGCCTCTGATTTGGAGGCCGGGGTCGATGAGCTTCCGATTTGGACGACCGGGGTCGATGAGCATCTGATTTGGAGGCCCTGGTGGCTCAGCCTCCGAGTTGCAGGCCGGGGTGGCTCAGCCTCCAATTTGGAGGCCGGGGTTGCTCAGACTTCGATTTGGAGGCCGGGGTGGCTCAGCCTCCGATTTGGAGGCTGGGGTGGCTCAGCCTCCTATTTGGAGGTCGGGGTGGCTCAGCCTTCGATTTGGAGGTCGGGGTGGCTCAGCCTCCAATTTGGAGGCCGGGGTGGCTCAGCCTCCGATTTGGAGGCCGGGGTCGATCAGCCTCCGATTCTGAGGACGGTTTGGCTCAGTCTCTGATTTGGAGGCTGGGGTGGCTCAGTCTCTGATTTGGAGGCTGGGGTGGCTCAGCCTCCGATTTGGAGTCCAGGGTGGCCCAGCCTCCGATTTGGAGTCCGGGGTGGCCCAGCCTCCGATTTGGAGGCCGGGGTGGCTCAGCCTCCGATTTGGAGGCCGGGGTGGCTCAGCCTCAGCTTTGGAGGCCGGGGTGGCTCAGCCTCAGCTTTGGAGGCCGGGGTGGCTCAGCCTCCGATTTGGAGGCCGGGGTGGCTCAGCCTCAGCTTTGGAGGCCGGGGTGGCTCAGCCTCCGATTTGGAGGCCGGGGTGGCTCAGCCTCCGATTTGGAGGCCGGGGTGGATCAGCCTCCGATTTGGAGGCCGGGGTCGATCAGCCTCCGATTTGGAGGCCGGGGTCGATCAGCCTCCGATTTGGAGGCCGGGGTCGATCAGCCTCCGATTTGGAGGTCGAGGTCGATCAGCCTCCGATTCGGAGGCCGGGGTCGATCAGCCTCCGATTTGGAGCCTGGAGTCACTCAGCTTTCGATTTGACGCGCCGGCCCTTTAAAAGCCAGGGTGGCTCACTGGGCTTCTAAATCCACTTTGGCGCACATTCTCTCTCAGGGGCATGCGTCATGTGAAGAAGCTAGATTTGCATTTGTGCTGTGGGTTTCGCTTTAAGAGCTGATATTATGTGGCAGAATCTGTGTCCTGGGGGCGTCATGTGACGTTCGTAGGCGTTGGCATAGTAACTGGGTGTGCCTGCGCATATCAATGAGCTTAACTGCCGTTTGAATTGCCTCAGGGCATGTTTTGTCTATGGCAAAATTTCCCCATTCAAATGCATTGAGACAATGCATTCCAATGACGGGAAAAAAAATTTTCTAACGCAAATTGCGCAAAAACTACAAATCCGATCTACACGAAAAATACTTAGCACACCTCTCGTGGATGCTGGCTTCGAAACGACACCTCAACGTAGTCTGTGCGTGTAGCGGTTCGGGCCGCATTATTTGCGGAAATCAACTGAATAATAATAAGAAGAAAAAGAATAAGTTAGCAGCGTTCGGATTACAATATAGTGGTTTTTTCAAACCACTATAATAAGGAAATAAAGGGGCAATTCAAACTGTTATGTATTAATATTTTTTTAACATTTTTTACTTTTTAGTAGCTGTCCTCTCACATTGTTGATTTGTTCTCTGGGAGATAATCAATCACCCGAGTCTGGCAGCAGTTTTCTCATAGAGAACAGAGAAGGAGGAGCATTTGGTAGAGCTGTTTTTAAGCTAATGTTTTTACTGATATAATCTTGAAATGACTGAAAGCGTGCTTTCTGGTATCTCCATTTTTTTATATGGATCATTGGTGTTTCCCAGAGCCCAGCAAAGAGTTGAAGTACTTGCGGAAAAGTTTCACATTAAAGGCAGAGAAAAGTCAGTTAGCCAAGACAAATGGGGAAATTGCTTGACAAAATGTTTTCTGGAATAATGCTGAAACGAAAACAAAAATAGTATCCTCACTATCTGTTCAAGTATTTTTAATCAGAACAGAGTAAAACTGCATCCTTTCCCCTATTTTGTAGGGCTTAGCCCAAGAAAAGTAATTGTAGGGTCTGAAGTGTTTACCTTGTTGTCTGGCAGGTGGGCTCATAAAATGTGGTTCAAAAATGTGTGCTTAGAAATTTAAAGGTAACCTCACAGCCGATACACACTGCCCAATCCATGTTCAGCATGTATCAGACACTAGCTGCATAATTTCGGCCATATATGTTTCACTCTGAATTGCATCATTAGCCACTGGGGACCAAGCAGCACAGGAGACTTGTCAGGCAGGCCTGGTGGTTTCTCTCCACCTGTTGCCCTGGAATGCCCTGAGTGCGTTTATAAGTAGAGCCATCACTCAAAAGGAAGCAAGTGGAGAGAAGCCACCAGGGATCCACCTGTCTGTCTACTCTCCCTGCAGCTTTTAAACTGTGTTTTTGTCATGATTTCGCCTGTCTGAGTGTCTGGACGCAGCAAATGACAATTCAGCTCCAATCTCGGAATGGGGCATGCTGAGCTATCAGTATGGTGATGGACAACTCAGCTATCCAATCCGGTGTGGGGCGTGCTGAGCTGTCAGTGTCTGGAGTGACAGTTTAGCTGTCCAATCAGGAGTAGGATGTGCCGGGGCTTCATCCATGTGTCCCTTGTCCAAAGTAATTATCTGGCTACTTAACCAGTTCTCTGACTTTGGTTGCTGCCAAATGTAGCTTTGCTCATGTGGTGTGTGTTTGCTCTGTGCTCCTGGTCTGGTATTCTGATCTTTGCTGCTTGACCTAGGATTTGTCTTGACCATCCGTTTGCCTAGCCCTTTTGTTGTGATCCACTACCTTCTTGGAATATTAACCTTGGACTGTTTCCTGACTACTTTTGTCTTACCCCTCTGTCTATGACATACTCTGGTGGCTTTTGTACCTCAGACCTCTTGACTATCCAGCCTCACATGATATACGTGAGTAGTGACTAGCATCACAATTTTTCTCCAAAAAGCTTCAGTGTTTAACATTTATGGCTGGGGGGGCATGGCATGGCTGGGCATGTAGCAGGACGTTCATTGTGATAATCTCCGCAGTAATCCTGTCTTAACTCCTGTTCACCGGAGAAGCATGACGGCAGTGTCCTGACCACTGTATTGGAATGGTCTGTAGTCGCAGCGTTCACTGGAGGTTGCGAACTTGTTACAGCAGGGCGGTAAAAAGCGGGGGCGGCTGTATGCGTCCGTATGCGGGGAGCGGACGCCGGTGGAGTCCCTCACGTGTCACTTGTCGGTGAGTGAACAGCTTTCCTTTCATAGACCCCTGTTGGTCCCTCCAGAACACACCGTCCGCTCCCTCGGTCCTCTCTGTCTCACATGGCTTCCTGCCTGTTGTCACACTCTCTCCCAACTGCCACTTCAGCACGCCCCCTGCTCCTTTTATCTTTGCCCCGCCCCCTGTTTCTCTGACAACTTCAGTCAAGTCTCCCTTTACTGTCCTCCCAGTATCGTTCCCTCAGGAACCCTGATGGCGGTCCCCTGGGTACCTGCCCAGGCACTGTCTGTAAGTCCTCCTCCCCACAGAGTCTGGCATCCAAGATGGCGAAGCAGTGTCTCCAAGCACATGATAATGCAGGCCCCACTCCCATACATAAGAAAAAAGGACACAGGACGCAGAGTTCTAAGTTTGGCATAAAATGGCCGTGGCGTTTATTTTGAGTTACTCAACAACCAATTTTATTTCATCATAACCATTAAAGCCATAAAATATCTCCATCACTGAATAAAATTATTACTCTCATGACCCAATCCTCCCTAAAACAGGGAGATTATCCCCACGCCGTGCATATTAATGCATGGCCCCCCAAAACGCCACAGCTATTTTTTGATGTTGTCCTGGAAATCAAAGTTAAAGATGTCCAGGCCAACATCTGAAAGGTGCACAAGGTCTCTTATGTACATACCGGGGATCTTTTCTTCCAAGTCGACGTGTCTGTAAGAAAATCTGTCAATCAAAACCATAAACTTCTGCATACTCCTGTTAACCCTTTTTCTTATTTTTTCATATTGTATTCTGCCCATAACAATCTAGGGACAATTTTTGAAAATACAAAAAATGATTTAAACAATTCCATTTTTAGTAAACTCAAATCCTTCCTCATGAAGGCTAATAAATCGAGTGTGTTAACTTTACCTAAATCGTTACATTCTAAATGCAAAATTATTAAATCAGAATACGGATGACTCTTTGACAGCTGTTGCATACATCCAACCAAATTCTTCCATAACATTCCTCTACTGCTAAACCAAAAAATGTGGAGGGAAGAAGTATTAAATGAGAGATTCTCTGTATAGTACCGCATCGTCGCCCTTTTTTCGGCCCAATAAATATACTAGTGTCCGATGATCCACACAATTAGCGGACCTACAAAATGAATAAGATGTTAGCATTCATATAAATTTGGCCAAACTTACAATTTGAACCTTTTTGATTCCCACCTTCCAATTTTCATTATATTATTGTCTTGAAAACCCAACCTAGCCGCTTCTGTTGCTGCTCCAATACGAAAAGAGTGAGACGTGATTTTAACATTTTTCAAACCCAATTGGGCCAGATATTTTTTAAAACTAAAATTAAATTGAAAAAACAGTCACCGGTGTACCATTGCGGAGAATTAAAAATGGACCTTCTAAACTTGGTCTCATGCTAAGCCATCTCTTCACACTGGAGACTGGACAAATGACTGAATCCGAGATTGCAGATAAACTAACTGAAGCTCCTCTTCCTAACTGATCCGTTTTTGACTTTTTTATAAATAAAACGACAGAGGATTCAAATACCTTTACATCCTCCATTAACAGGCCAGAAGGTGAATTTTTTGACTGAGAAACTATTTCCCCGACACGAAGAGCTGCAAAAAATGCTAATGTAAATGTTGCTGAAAACAAACAACTTTATTCAAAATTATCGCAAACCGATGGGAGAGACAAGCAAATGTCTTTTAGCAAGCAAAATGATATGGGACGACGATCATCCTGTTTAAAATTGGCCCTTCTGAATCCTTTTAACAATTGTTTCATCACAAAATTGTCATTCAACGGTTTCTTGCCCAAAGTTTTAAGGAAAAATGAAACACCAGCAATGTGTTTTGCTAACGCTAAATAAGACAGACCATTCAAAACCAAATGCTCTGCAAATTTCAGAGCTGTTTCTTCCTTAGCTTCGTCATATGAGTAACCGTTTGATGTACAAAATCTTATCCATACATTCCAAGCGCCCGAATACTCGGACCAAGTTTTTTTTTTAGCCAAGGACTTTCCAATAAAATATTTAATTAGACCTGTACTATGTCCCATATATTCTCTGGGCAAATCGTTCTTTCTTTGTCGGCTCCGGGAACATGCTCCAAAAACTTTGACCACTGGCGGTGACAAATAAGTTTAGCACAATCATTAATTAACTCTTTGAAAATGACGCTTTTAACCAGATATTACACTCCATACAGGCAAGAACTAACGGCCTAAGAATCTGATTAGCCTATCTGTTTTCATCCGAAAATGTAAAGATTATTATTATTATTATAGCCTTCTCGAAAAAACCCTACCCATGGGTATGATTTTTAAGGCAAAGTTCAAGGAACCTAATAACGACTGCAAATTTTTTCAATAAAACTTTTTCCTTCAACAAAAACAGATTAATCATATAACAAATGTTGTCAATCTTTTCAGCAGGGAGAGAGCATGTCATAGATTCAGAATCTTATCAGAATACCCAAAAATTCCAAAGAAGTACAAGGAGACACGTTTGGTTTTTTTTGCCATAGGTATTCCAAAATGCTCGCAAACTTTAACAAACTTATCCATCAAAGCAAAACAAACGTCAGAATCTCTGGGACCAATAAACAAGAAATCATCAAAATAATGCACTACTCCGCCGCCTTTTGATTTGGACTCCACTACCCATTGAAGAAAAGTTGAAAACGTCTCAAAATAATAACAAGATAATGAAAAAACCCCATAGGGAGACAATTTTTTTTTTTATAAATATCTTTAAAACAAAAACCAAGGGAATTGAAGCCTCTCGGATCAACTGGTAACAACCTGAATGCAGCTTTTGTGTCAGATTTTGCTAGCAATCACTTGTGACCAAAACTTTGCAGAAACTCCACTGCAACATCAAGCGAAGTGTACTTCAATGAACAAATTTCCGTATCCACTTCATTGTTTAGGGAATTTCCTATGGGATACGATAAGTGATGAATCAATCTAAGCGAACCCACCTCTTTTTTAGGAACTATATCCAAGGGAGAGACCCTGAAATTATCAAACGGAGGAGAGTCAAATGGGCCCTCTACTCTACCTGCTTCAATCTCTTTTAATATTTTTTCCTCGACTATCATTGGATAATCTAACACTGAAATTGTTTACAACCAGTACCTGAAAATGTTGGAACAAAAAATCTGTTACAGAAACCATTTTTCAGCATGTAACTACTCTCAGTGTCTGGGTACATTTCTTACCATGGGACCATATTTTGTAACTTCACTGGAGTCGGCGCTCTTTGAAAGTGCATCTTTATTGGGTCCTTGATGTCCATTTTGTGACTGACGTTTGAAGCATCTAAACATTGCATGTGTACCCCCGCAAAACGAGCACTCATGGCGAAAATGAGTTTGCAGCCCATTTACAGCTTGATTCGTTGAATGCAAAACACACCCCTTTTTTACTAGGTGTAGCCATATTCTGCTTATATGATGGGAACTTCTGGGGCAACATCAAAATTAGCTATAAACCCTGGTCTTTTTTACCCCATGATAGGTTAGGGTGCATGGCTAATTTTTGACGAAATGCTTCGTCATATTGTAACCATGACATGCCCCCAAAGTTCCGATATGCATCCAAAATGCTAAATGCTGAAACAGACTCTAACATAACGAAGGGTGTTTTTCACCCAGTACAGCAGCATAGATAGCAAATGCTTGAAGCCAATTATTAAATGACCTCTGAATAACCATCCGTTTCTTTTCTTCCGGTTCATATTTTCTTTCATATCTATGATATTGTTCTTAAATTGACGGTAAAAGGGAGAAAATATCAATGTATTCCCCGTGCCAAATTTGTTCTTTTCATGACATATTAATATGGAAACCAAGTGGGGACATCACACATGACAAAGATTCTTTTAACAGGACTTCTAGCAGCCCTGGTTTTACAACTACTCTTCTGCTGGCTGCAACCTCATGAGGGCGTAACACTGGGGCTGTTCCTGTAGACATACATTCACTTAACACTTCTTTAACCAAACACTTAAGATTAGCATACAAGGGGGTAGATAAAGGGACTTTAAAAATCTCGCCCCTCTGATCCTGTGTGTCGACCGGGTCCAAGGAAGCTTCGGCACTCAAGACTGTCACGTTATCCGTTGCTGTTGAGACTGCTCTCCATGATAAAGCAGCAGCCACATCCTCGCTGTCTTCATTTGCACAGACCGCTGCTGAACGCTGCCTGGCTTGTACTGGGGTTCCCTGGGCCGCTGCAGCGCTTTTACGGCTGTCGTGGCTAGATGTCTCCGGTAAGTTCAAATTCACTGCTGTTTCCCCGGGTGCTCCTCCCCGTCGCCTCACTGACGTGTCGGCGTCTGTGTCTGATGACGTGGACCGGCTTCGCTGGAGTTCTTGCGTTGCCTCATAAGTAACTGCTGTAGTGAATCCATCCATCTCCATCCTGCTTATCTTGAAATCTTACTGAGGTAAACTGAGGTAACTGTCACAAACAGCTCCTCTGTCAGCCAATCAAACAGGTTAAAAAAAAGAGCATGAAGCCAATCTGCCTGACAACAGGGAACCTGCTCCTGAAATATCACAGCTTACTGAAACATTAACTCTTTGTAAACCAGAGCTTAAAAAAACCAATTGAACACCATCAAATTAATAGTTATGGGAGCCGCGTTATCATGCGACCCCCCCCTTGTATTCACTAAGGGGAGGACGTTCAGTAGCAGTGGAGGAGGGTAAGGCAACTTTTACACTTACCGTCTTTTTGCTGGCCGTTTTTGCGGCCCCAATTGATTTTTATGGGGCCACAAAATCGGCCTGCAAAAATTCCACGGTGCACCGCGTGCCGTATGGCCATGAGGGCCATATTTGTGGCCGTGAAAAAAGATCAAGCCTGCTCGATCTTTTTCACAGCGTACGGACACGGCCCCCATTGAAAATCAATGGGGTAGTAAAAACAAACGGAAGTTTGTTTTTGTGGTGCACCGTCACTTCTGGTTTTGCAGAATGCCGTTTTTTTCCAATACTTCTTCCATAGTATTGGAAAACTGAAAAATGGCGAACAGCAAGTTTTTTGCAGTCCGTTATTGCGGCAGGCCGCCTGCTTTGTAGCGATACGGCCCACAATAACGGGCCGCAAAAATAATAATAATAATCTTTATTTATATAGCGCCAACATATTCCGCAGCGCTTTACAGTTTAACAGTTTCAAAACACAAGTCATAAGTAACAACGCTAACAATACAATAATTAAAGCAAAATAAGACGAAATAAATAAAAATCCCGGTAACTGTAAAAGAAGCGTAAACGGCCAGACATGGCAGCACACCTGGAACAATATGGCAGGTAACCCAGGATCAGAGGTAACACGCAGACAGCAGGGAGCATTTCCTCATCCACAAGAGCTGCAGATAAGAGATAATTTGGC
The DNA here is from genome assembly GCF_039654945.1 of Dendrobates tinctorius. NCBI lineage: Eukaryota > Metazoa > Chordata > Amphibia > Anura > Dendrobatidae > Dendrobates > Dendrobates tinctorius. The sequence continues at coordinate 68,223,305 of NW_027361676.1, read as the reverse complement.
TGTGCAGCAGAGCATGGAAGCAGTGAAAGTGATTCCTCCCCCACTTGCAGTCTCCCAAGCTGTCTCTGTGATTGATAGAACTCTGAATCCTCAGGCTGCGGATGGGGGGATAAAAGACCCGACACTTGGGGATGTATTCCAGGCTGTAACCGTGCTGCTCTTACTGATATGAAAGGTCATATGGGATTATTAAGGATGGACGTGTCTTAGACCAGATATGCAAAAAATGGGTGACCACATTGTGGCTGTTGAAGGCCATGTGAGTGAGGTTGAAGATAAACTACCACCATTATCCAAAGAAGTTAAAACTGCCTTTGCTATCATTGCAGCTGGGTCGCCCTCCCAGGGCAGTGGGGTACTCGGTACCGGGCCGGTCTCTCAGAGGGGATTGTCACAGCAGCGGTGACCCGGTCCGTGGCCCTGGGCGCCCATGAAAAAGGGGATTGAGTGATGGGAATAAAGTTTATGAATGATTTGTGACGCCACCTGTGGTGTTCGGCAATGAAGATGTTAAGCCGATGCTGCAGACAGATCCTCTGGGACAGATGGTGGGGTGCAGCAGTAATGTTATAGCCCTCCACAGGCAGGGCTGTAGTCCCAGGGCAGTGTAGCGTAATTTTTAGGAAGAAGGTGCAGTGTTTGGTACAGAGATGTAGCAGTGCGGAGGATGTTGCAGGAGGCAAGGACACAACAGGGTGCAGTTTCTGTACCTTTACTTGGCAAACGCAGTCCAGGGTCCTGATTACAGATGGCACAGGAGCAGGCTAGCCTGGAAGCAACTCAGGGATCTCTCTATCAGATGAGTTGTGTAGTCTCCTTCCTAGCGTTGGCTTGAGGTACATGCAGTACAGTGTTACACTGAAGTTCCTCCTTATCGTCTCTTAGAACTACCTCGTATGGCAGACAGCTGTAGCCCTCTATCTCTCTTGGCTCACCGGTCGCTGTTGTGCCTCCGAGTCTTAGGTGGGAATAGAGCATTTACAGCTTCCTATTCCTCTGGTTTCTGTTGCAGGACCTTCAGTATCCATACAACCATGGAGACCAGGCAACAGATCATGCGCTCTCACTGGGAGGGAGCTCTCCTCAGCTCAACCTCCATCTTCTCTCCACGCATCTACACTCGTTGCCCTCCTCACACTAACTAACTATTTCCCCTTCTGGCCCTCAGAGCACGCTCCTCCCCCAATCCTGGTTCAGAGCTCCCTCTGCTGGCCTGGAGTGGGAACGTGTTGCATGACATGGTTAACTGCTAGAGTGACCCTTCATTGCCTCCAAGCCTGACATCGCCCTCCCTGGAGGAAGGCAATGCCACTGTGGCGACCATACTCCTGGGGGCACCACATTCCCCCCTAGTGCAAGTCAGCACTCCTGGGCTGATGAAAAACATAAAACACATATAGCAAATGACAAACAATTATGAAGGTTACAAGATTTTGAAAAATGTACAAAAACCAAAAGCTCCAAAAATAGTCCTATGATGATAAGTCCAAGCATCAATATCCATGGTCCATTCCTGGGCAATTGGTGAACTATGCACAAAGTTGGTTTTGACCACACAAGTCCTGTGGTCCAATGTCCATAAAAACAAAGCTGGAAAGTTCAAAGGAAACTCTTACAGATTATCTGTAGGCACAAACTTGAAAACAGTTACATAGATACATACAAGTTCAACATTTACATTTACTCATCTATACACGATATCTGATGGGCGGTATACCTTGTGTAGTACGGGTAGACCTGTGTAACTCTGGTGTGGGTAAGCTAGGTAGTATTCTCCTATGGACTCTTAGTCCCACCATGGGTATGACAGATTCACCACTGGCAGGGCGAGGGTTCTCTGGCTCCACTGCTGCTATGGCATCTGCTACCTGAACTTCCTGATTTTCAGAGTTCTCATGAGTCACTTCTTCTTGTACTACCAGTTGGGGAAATGTCAACACTGGCACCACTATGGCATCATTTACTTTAGCCAATTTGCAGGGAATTCTCCAAGTATAGTGCTGACTTTTGCTTCTATGGGTTGGATGTTATTTTGTTCTTCCATTCTTTCTCTTAACTGATCAGGGCATAATTTCAAATGATCCCTTGATACGGCTGGAGTGCAGTTGGTGGAATTCACAGGAATGTGGTTGTAGAGGTCTACCAGATCTGGCAACTTTTCTGGCCTCAAATTCCTCTCCTCCAAAGGGAAGGTCTTCAGCAGGTCGATCACTACCTGGTTCATCTTTTCACACATGCCATTGGTCTGTGGATGGTATGGTCTTGTTCAGATCTTCTTACAACCATACAAGTTACAGAATTCCTGGAACAATACTGCCTCAAAGGAGGGACCTTGATCTGTAAGCACGTGCTCAGGATATCCATGTGGTCTACATAAGTGCTGTTGGAATGCTCTGGCTGCTGTCCTGGCTGTTTGATCTTTGACAACCACAACTACCAGGAATCTTGAGTAGTGGTCCACGATGGTAAGAGCATAGATGTAGCCTGACCAGCTTGGAACCAGCTTCACATGGTCCAGGGCTACCAACTCGAGTGGCTGTTTGGTTACTATTGGCTGCAGAGGAGCTCTCGCTGTTTCGATCCTTTCTGCGCAGGTTACATTGTCCACACTCCCGGCACCACTTTTCAATGGCTTTCCTCAAACCAGCCCAGTAGAATCTCTCCCGGAGCAATGCTTCCAACTTCTTCCTTCCGAAGTGGCCAGCTCCATTGTGGTACGCTTCCAAGACCATTGATGCCTCTCTCTTTGGGACTACTACCTGCCAGACCAGCTCATGAGTGCGGGCATTGATACTCCTCCAACACAGCTTTCCTTCATAGATGAACAGTCGACCTCTTTCCTTCCACAACTGCTGGGTTTCTTCAGGAGCATCCAACTCTGGGCGTGAGTCAGCTTGTGACAGTAACTCCTTCACCAGGCAGACTGCGGGGTCATTATCCTGAGTTTCTGCCCAGTCATGATGGGGCAATGGATTTAGGGTGACCTCTTTCAAGCCAGACCGTCTGTTTCTCACTGCTTGAGCACGTTGGGCCGCAAGTGGCCGGTGGAAGGGAGGTAACTATTTCTTCAAGAGCCTCAGGGTCTTCTCCTGCATCTGGCAGATTAGGCTTTCTGGACAGCACATCAGCATTGGCATTCTTGTGCCCTGCTTGGTATTTGATGGTAAATTCATAGTTAGACAGTCGAGCCATCCATCGCTGCTCCAGTGCGCCTAGTTTTGCAGTTTCCAAGTGAGTCAACGGGTTGTTGTCCGTGAAGATGGTAAACTTGGCTGAAGCTAGGTAATGCTTGAAACTTTCAGTCACAGCCCAGACTATGGCGAGGAACTCCAGCTTGAAGGAACTGTAGTTGTCAGGGTTCCTTTCAGTGGGACGAAGCTTTCTGCTGGCGTAGGAGATCACTCTTTCCTTGCCATTCTGTACCTGTGACAGTACTGCTCCCAGTCCCACATTGTTGGCATCAGTATATAACACAAAGGGCTTGTCATAATCTGGGTAGGCCAGAACTTCATCTCCTGTGAGAGCCATCTTCAGTCTGGTGAAGGACCTCTCCAAATCCTCAGTCCATTCAAATGTGGAATTCTTCTGTTTAGCTTTCTTGGACTGCCCCACCAGATTTTACATAGGAGTGGCTATTTCAGTGAACCCTTTGATGAACCTCCGGTAGTAGCCTACCAACCCGAGGAATTGGCGTACTTCATGGAGGTTGCTGGGCTTCACTGTGACTTTGTCAGGATCTGGTGCCACACCTTCTGCACTCACTACATGACTGAGGTACTGTACCTTGGGCTTCAGGAGGTGGCATTTGGAAGGCTTCACCTTCAGGCCAAAGTTGGATAAGGCTTCAAGCACCTCAGCCAGGTGCTCCAGATGGTCTTCATAAGTCTTGGAGAAAACAATGACATCATCAAGGTACAACAGGACTGTCTCAAAGTTGATGTGCCCCAGGCAGCACTCCATCAGCCTTTGAAATGTTCCTGGGGCTGTGCAGAGCCTGAATGGCATATAGTTGAACTCACAGAGACCCCTTGGGGTGGTAAATGTTGTTTTCTCCTTGTCTGCCTCCGCCACGGGAACCTGCCAATACCCACTAGTGAGATCTAAGGTGGAAAAGTAGTTAGCAGTTTTAAGTGCAGCTAATGACTCTTCAATTCTAGGTAATGGGTAGGCATCCTTATGTGTAATGCTGTTAATTTTCCTGTAATCAACACACATTTTCATTGTACCATCCTTTTTCTTTACAAAAACTATTGGCGCTGCACAGGGGCTACAACTGTCTCTGATAACCCCAGCTTCCTTCATCTCTCTCAACATACCTTTAGCACATTGGTATTGTGTTGGGGGTATAGGCCGGTATCTTTCTTTTATGGGTGGATGATCTCCAGTGGGGATATGATGTTGAACCCCTTTTGCCTTCCCAAAATCTAGGGGGTGTTTACTGAATACCCGCTCATATTCCTGGGTCACCCTGGAAACCCCATTTTTCTGATATGTGTGACGAGCGTCAGCTTACGCTGAGTCGTTTCTTGAAAGAGTGGACCCTCTGGGCCGTGGCACCCACCCACCTAGGGCGAGCTGACCTAATGAGAACCACCCCCTATACAGGGAGTGTCAGGGGCAAGACCAAAGGGGTGAGCCACCACGGCAGCTGGACCAGACGGCCGGCTCAGGGAAACAAGACAAGGCAAGACGAGTCATTAATTCAAAGAAACTTCATTAAGGAAGACTTCAGGTACAACAGGTGCAAAATGTGGACACACAGAACATAAGGCAAGGTGCGTGCAAGAGCACGCCGAGGTCCAAGACTTGAGGAACTCTTCGGGGTGCAACAGGAGCAAACGTGAACACAGCGTTCGTGGAACAGGGTGCGTGCAATGATACGCCGAGGTCAAGGCATGGAACGTGCTGATGGTACGCGGACCTCGGACAACAGTCCACGATCAACCAGGGCATCAGGGTCTGTAGCTCAGAGGGTGATCGGCAGGATCCGGACATCCTGAAGTCAGCCAGGGTTCCATGCAAGGAAACAAGATAGAGTTAGTGACATGGTGCGTGTCAACGGACACGCCAGGATCAGGTTCACAGGACAGAGGTTTGCGCATGCCAAGGGGCATGCCAGGGACGGGTCAGGTTCACAGGACGGTGGCCTGCGCATGCCAGGAACGGATCAGGTTCACAGGACGGTGCCCTGCGCATGCCAAGGGGCATGCCAGGGAGAGACACAAGGTATGGTGGCATTGGAATCCAAATGCTGGCATCGACCGACAGGGTCCAGGTATCTGGCTACGGACATCAGCTCCGGACATCAGGCCGCAGTCATCTAGGTCCGGACCTCTGGCAGCGGTCGGCAGGATATGGAATCCGGCAGGCAAACTAGAGTCAGAGAAGAGCAAAAGAGACAAAGGCTTTGTGCAAGAGTAGCACGAAAAGGCAAAGTGCGAGAACCAGCGTGAGTGCAAGGGAGCTTAGAGACCACGGCTGGGAGCACCGGCAGGTGGTACCGACGATGGCAGTTGCAAGTGGGCACGCCTAGAGGCGGCACCGCTGCGGGGCCATGCATCCAGACCACTATAGCACTGGACGGGGCACGGCTGGGGCACATAGGCGAGCACGGCTAGAGGCGGCACGCCTGAGGCACAACAGGCAGGCACAGGCGACCAGGCAAGTGCACGGAGGCACGGAGCCACAAGACAGGGCTAGGCATAGGGTACAGGACAGAGCCACATGCGAGACAGCATGGCAAAGCCTAGTACGAAATGTGCAAGAGCGCACGAAACAACAGGGACAAGACAAAACGAGGCAGAAACCTTCGCATGTGGAGAGCATGCCAGGGACAGGGACAGTCTAGCAGCGGAGCGTAGGCCGAAGCCCAGAGCCGGGCCAAGGAAGGGCCTTGGGACTAGATAAGGTACAGAGCGTAGCCTGCACGTGTAGAGACATGCCAGGGACAGATTCAGAGCAGAGGCCTGCACGTGTAGAGACACGCCAGGGACAGTCTAGCAGCGGAGCGTAGGCCGAAGCCCAGAGCCGGGCCAAGGGAGGACCTTGGGACTAGACAAGGTACAGAGCGAGGCCTGCATGTGTAGAGGCACGCCAGGGACAGAGACAGAGGCCTGCACGTGTAGGGAGACACATCAGGGCAGGGTACAGAGATGGAGGCCTGCACGTGTAAGGAGACACGTCAGGGAGAGGTTCAGAGCGGAGGCCTGCACGTGTAGAGACACGACAGGGACAGTCTAGCAGCAGAGCGTAGGCCGAAGCCCAGAGCTGGGCCAAGGGAGGACCTTGGGACTAGACAAGGTACAGAGCGAGGTCTGCATGTGTAGAGACACAACAGGGACAGAGACAGAGGCCTGCACGTTTCGGGAGACACGTCAGGGCAGGGTACAGAGACGGAGGCCTGCACGTGTAAGGAGACACGTCAGGGACATGGTACAGAGGCAGGGTACCTGAAGCCACAAAGCAAAGCGAGGCATGAAACAAGGACAGAAACACAAAACAGAATCAGAGCAAACAAGGACTACAAGGCAGAGCAGGGACAAAACATGGCACGAAGGACAAACACTAGACAAGACACAAGACAAGAGACGGAATACGAGCACGGAGCGTGTGCAGAGACGCACGACAGAGCAGAGTGCAAGGGCACAGAATAGAGGGAGCGCCCCACAGACCAAGCAGTCATGCAGGGACACAATACTCAGGCCCTGAGCATAGGAAGGAGCGGCCTGATATAGGGCATAGCACCTCCTCTTCCAGGTCAGGACCAGGGGAGCACTTCCGGGTTCAGATCCACAGGATAACAGAGCGTAGTCACATGATCAGAGTTCCAGACATGACGAGACGACTGCAGAATCAGTGCTGAAACCTAGACAGGTCACATGATCAGAGTTCTAGACATGACGAGATGATTACCAAACCAGACAGTGCAGGATCCTAGGAAACGTCACATGATCAGGGATTCTAGACATGACGAGATGATTGCAGAACCAGACAGTGCAGGATCCTAGGAAACGTCACATGATCAGGGATTCTAGACATGACGAGAAGATCACAGAAGGCAGAGCAGAAACGCAGGCATCCCGCAGCTCAGAAGACATGACGTGAGTGTGCACACTGCTCTAGGGAACAAGCAGGATAGCAGACAAGATATGAGCATGCACATCGCTCCAGAAGTCTTGAGAGAAAACAGACATGGCGGACATGACAATATGAAGGTGTAGAGTCAGTCCCCACCTGCAGTTGCTGGCACCACTCCTCCAGCTGCTTTACAGAGCCATTGTCCTCCACCAGGTCGGATGAGACCAAGGGTTCTGCTGCCTGCATTGCATTATTACTGACAGTGAGCAGCTTAGCAACTGTGGCGCACCGAGGTATTGTGGCCTCTTCCCTCAATTCAAAAGGCGTACAGGTACTCTCCCTTTTCGTACATCAACTACCCCTCTGGCTGTCAGGACGGTGGGCCTGCTATCAGAGTATACTGGTTCTACCAATGCCTGGTAATCCTTCCCTCTGAGGCCTATGGCTGCCCGACACCAAATCAACATTTCACATCTGGGGGTATTGCAATGGGGAAAGCATCACTCACTCTGACACTGCCAATTTCTCCACCAGAGAGTTCTACCTGTTGTCTTTGCATCAGGGCCTTGATCTCCTTCTGCAGGACTCGTTCACTGGAACCAGCAGTCTCAGCCACCTGTTGCAACAAGACAATAACCTCGGAAAGACAATTTTCAATTACATTTGTACCAAGAGTCATCATGGGATTACGTTCTCGTCGATCAATATCCACAACTATCAGACCTTGAGATTTTAACTCCACCCTCCCCACTTTAACAAAAATTTCTTTACATCCCACTTGTGGTAAAGACTGACCATTACTGGCAACTACTGTTAGTTCATCACTTGGGCCACAGGTGAGTTCAGAGTCTGCCCAATACCGCTTGTAGAGGATATAGGGCATAGTGGTCACCTGGGAGCCAGTGTCCAGCAAAGCGTTCATGGGGATGCCGTCAATCACCACTGGAAGGATCAGTCTACCTCCAACATACTTGGCTCGCCAGTTCCTTGGGCCTTGTGGTCCTACTTCTGGGGGTTGGCCCTCTGCCCCAGTGGTTGCTCATTTAAAGGACAGAATCTTGCAAGATGACCTGCCTTGTAGCAGCGACGATAGATGGGACGTCCGTCCTGGTCATAGCGGTCTTTGTTCCTCCCTCAGAGTGGCGGGGTTCTCCTCTTCCGGGGTCACGGTACATCATCTGGACTGGAAGCAAGCTGGATCTTCTCCTTGGAGGACACCTGCAGGGACTGCACTGTTTTAGTAAGTGCAGCCATACCTTTGGTCAACTCCTGGACCTGAAGACGCAGCTCTTCTGTTGGATCTTTATCCAGAGTCTGTGCATCAGCCTCCACAGGGATGGAAGGGAAAGATGTTGCTTCCTGATTGTAGGTGATCGCTGGGCGCATAGTGGGCGCTGGACGGTTGACAATGGGCTCCTGCAGTACCTGAATAGCCCTGTCCTTAAAATCAGCAAAGTCCAGGTCAGGGTCTTGTAGGGTTATGATGTGCAGCTGTGCTCTGTGGGTACTGGATAGGAGTCCTTCAATGAACTGTTCCTTTAACAGCTTGTCTTCCTCCTTCACACTGTCAGGATCAGCACCTCCTGCAGGTTAAGAGCATAGTCCCGTATACTGTCCTGCACTTTCTGCTTGCATCCAAAGAACCTCATCTTGATTTCAGCTGTGGGGCGGGTGTCAAAGGTTCTTTTTAGCTTGGCCAAAATCTTTTTAACAGTCTCTTTATCAGTGTCCTGCCAGGCTTTTACTTCTCTCTGTGCTGCACCTGTTAGCTGCCCAATCAGGATGTTCACCTTCTGGCTTTCAGATAGAGGATACACCTCAAACAAACTGCACAGCCTCTCTTTAAATTCACTCAGGGTATGCGACTCACCCGAGTACTGCAGTAGCCAGGCCGCTCCCGCTATGTAGGGCATGGACAGCGGCATTATGGGGACCGCTGCGGTGGGCGCTATCGGAGCCGCAGCCACATTGGATCCATCATCTTGCGGCGCTGAGCGGTAGGCGGCGGCGTCTGCCGCTGCATTGCTGCGTGGCGCAGACATTCCCTTCCCCCCTAGTTAACGTTAGCCAGGGCCGGGGGTTGCGTGAGCTTACCGGCGGCTGCTTCGCAAGCCCGAAGCTCCGGTCTCTAGGCCTCAGCTCCTCCAACGTCTCGCGCGCTTTTTCCCCTTCCCGCGCGGGACTTCACTGCTTTGCGCTCTCTGGCAGGCTCCTCCCACGAAGGCCTGCCCCTTTTCTTCCCGTGCGCGCCAATCAGCGGGATAATGGCGGCAATGGCACCAATTTCGTACACAGTCTATAGCACACAACAGTCTCTGGCACACAGGACCCGGGGATACCGGGCTCCGTAATCCTGTTCGTGACGCCAAAATGGGTCGCCCTCCCAGGGCTGTGGGGTACTCGGTACCGGGCCGGTCTCAGAGGGGATTGTCACAGCAGCGGTGACAGGGTCCATGGCCCTGGGCGCCCATGAAAAAGGGGATTGAGTGATGGGAATAAAGTTTATGAATGATTCGTGACGCCACCTGTGGTGTTCGACAATGAAGATGTTAAGCCGACGCTGCAGACAGATCCTCTGGGACAGATGGTGGGGTGCAGCAGTGATGTTATAGCCCTCCACAGGCAGGGCTGTAGTCCCAGGGCGGTGTAGCGTAATGTTTAGGAAGAAGGTGCAGTGTTTGGTACAGAGATGTAGCAGTGCGGAGGATGTTGCAGGAAGGAGGCAATGACACGACAGGGTGCAGTTTCTTTACCTTTATTTGGCAAACGCAGTCCAGGGTCCTGATTACAGATGGCACAGAAGCAGGCTAGCCTGGAAGCAATTCAGGGATCTCTCTATCAGATGGGTTGTGTAGTCTACTTCCTAGCGCTGGCTTGAGGGACATGCAGTACAGTGTTACACTGAAGTTCCTCCTTATCGTCTCTTAGAACTACCTCGTATGGCAGACAGCTGTAGCCCTCTATCTATCTCTCGGCTCACCGGTCGCTGTTGTGCCTCCGAGTCTTAGGTGGGAATAGAGCATTTACAGCTTCCTATTCCTCTGGTTTCTGTTGCAGGACCTTCAGTATCCATACAACCGTGGAGACCAGGCTCCAGATCATGCGCTCTCAGTGGGAGGGAGCTCTCTTTCCTCAGCTCAACCTCCATCTTCTCTCCACGCGTCTACACTCGTTGCCCTCACACTATTTCCCCTCCTGGCCCTCAGAGCGTGCTCCTCCCCCAATCCTGGTTCAGAGCTCCCTCTGCTGGCCTGGAGTGGGAGCGTGTTGCATGACATAGTTAACTGCTAGAGAGATCCTTCATTGCCTCCAAGCCTGACATCACCCTCCCTGGAGGAAGGCAATGCCACTGTGGCGACCATACTCCTGGGGGCGCCACACAGCCCTATTAAGCAAAACTGATGATCTGGAAAATCGGCTCCGGCGCAACAATATCCGTCTGGTGGGAGTTCCGGAGAAAGCAGAGGGGAATGCCCCAGCAGAATTCTTTGAAAAATGGCTGATCTCCATGTTTGGTAAAGAGGAATTCTCCAACTTGTTCGCTATTGAAAGGGTACATAGAGCCCCATCTATGCCGCTGCCACCAAGAGCACTGCCAAGATCCGTTCTAAATAAGCTCCTGCATTTTAGGGACAGGGACAGAATCCTGAAGCTTGCACGCACATCTCAGGGTACCCGTATTGTGGGTTCAAAGGTGTCCATTTTCCCAGACTTCTCCTAAGAAGTGCAGAAACGACGGGCACAGTTTCAGGACATCAAGAGAAAATTGTGCCAATTACAAGTGCAATATGCCATGTTGTATCCTGCTAAGCTGAAAATTGCTGCATTTAACGAGACGCATTTCTTTGATGTCCCAAAGAAGGCGCTGCTTTGACTGGACTCCCACAAGCGACAATTGAGGTCCCGCTGACATTTTTGTCTGTTTTGCTTCTTTCCGGTGCTAAGGGGCGCCTGTGCCTTTTAATCATTTTTGCTGTTTCACAGTTTGATCATATGACACGCCCCAGGGGCCATGGGATGCTCGGTACCGGGCCGGTCAACTTAAAGGGATATGTCACAGTGGCAGTGACCCGGTCCGTGGCCACAGTCATGTAAAAAGGGAGTATTGATTAGGGATAAAGTTTATGTAGTGATTCGTGACACCAGTTGGAGTGTTCAACTGTAGTATAGCCGGCACTGCAGATGATCCCTGGGGGAGTAGATGATGATGGCAGTGCAGATGTTAAACCCTCTCCAATCAGGTGCAGTTCAGAGGAGATATTACAACTCTCACCAGGTTACAGTCTGCTCTGGAGAATGGGAGTTATCCTTCTTGCTGCTGTGATTTGGTGTAAGCTTCCTGCTATTCTAATCCCTTCAGGGACCAAGACTTCCCAGAGTTTGGAACTTCTAGCATAGCCTCTACTCACTGTGTGTTCCTCCTCTGGAAACTTGCAGCTTGGTTCCTGTGTGAAGCTCTTCTTGCACAATCCTTAACTGATCCTAGTTTTCTGCAGTCTTTCCGGGGGAAACACTCCACTGTTGACTGTATAAACTCACACAGTCTCTCAGCTTACCACCCTGCTCTGAAAGCATGGATGGCCTGGCCTAGGGGTTGATTCCCCGATGCTTATCAGCTTTACTCCTGAGGGAGCACATGTCATCATGGCTTCCAGGAGCATTCTTCTCCTTCACTGAAACAACTCTCGACTCCTCCCCCTCCCAGTTAGGGTATGTCTGCAAAGCTCTAAGCTTCAGACAAGTAAGGGAGTGAGGTAAATTGTGTGTGTGTTGTGGTCTCTAGCAGAGAAAGCATAACTCCCATTGCTTACAAAACACATGCAAAACAGTACATATTTAATCCTTTTGTGGCGGTAAAGACGTAGGGCGCCACACGTACATGTTTATGCTAAAAGTGATATCTGCTTTAGGGGAGGGCCGTGTTCACTGATCGAATGATACACAGTTTATCTTAGATTTAGTTCCTCCTAGTATGTATGGTTATATTAGAGGAAATACCTCACGCCACTTTGTTGGTATTGTTACACTGAAATTTATTTGGCGCCTGCTGCATTTTCTAGCTTCAGGTATTTTATATGCTCTGGTTGGAGGTTGGGGCTTGTGTTATTTGTTGTGTATGCATTTTCTGGGCCTCAGAGCAAAAGTCTATCCAGTAGGAAACAATACGGGAAAATTTGGTCATGTCATATAATTAAATGCACTCATGGTGGGTCATGTTAATTTGATTTCGAGGAATGTGTGGGGGTTGGTGAGCCCACTAAAAGAGCTACCATTTTTAAGATGCTTAACAGCTTTGAAACAGCTGTGATTTGTCTCGAGGAGACTGAAACTACACAAACTCGCAAATATTTGGGAGGGCCATCTTTTCATTCTTCATATAGCTCATACACCCGGGGGGTTAGTATTTTTATCCACCGCAATCTTTCTTTTACATGGTAAAAGGCACATTAGATCATGGGGCATATTTATCTGTTTATAGCTTATGGGTGTGCATAGTAGTATTATATACAGTTGTGCTCAAAAGTTTACATACCCAGGCAGATTTTTTGCTTTTTTGGCCTTTTTTCAAGGAATATGAATGATAACACCAAAACTTTTTCTCCACTCACGGCTAGTGGTTGGGTGAAGCCATTTATTGTCAAACTACTGTGTTTTCTCTTTTTAACCCCTTTACCCCAAGGGTGGTTTGCACGTTAATGACCGGGCCAATTTTTACAATTCTGACCACTGTCCCTTTATGAGGTAATAACTCTGGAACACTTCCATGGATCTTGGTGATTCTGAAATTGTTTTTCTCGTGACATATTGTACTTCATGTTAGTGGTAAAATTTTATTCATATAACTTGGTTTATTTGTGAAAAAAAATTGAAATCTAGCAAAAATTTTGAAAATTTCGCAATTTTCCAACTTTGAATTTTTATGCCCTTAAATCACAGAGATATGGCACACAAAAAACTTAATAAGTAACATTTCCCACATGTTTACTTTACATAAGCACAATTTTGGAACAATTTCTTTTTAAGGAAGTTATAAGGGTTAAAATTTGACCAATGATTTCTCATTTTTACAGCACCATTTTTTTTAGGGACCACATTACATTTGAAGTCACTTTGAGGGGTGTATAAGATAGAAAATACTCAAAAGTGACATCATTCTAAAAACTGCACCCTTCAAGGTGCTCAAAACCACATTCAAGAAGTTTATTAACACTTCAGGTGCTTCACAGAAATTTTTTGAATGTTTAAAAAAAATGAACATTGAACATTTTTTCACAAAAAAATTACATCAGGTCCAATTTTTTTATTTTACCAAAGGTTAACAAGAGAAATTAGGCTGCAAAAGTTATTGTGCAATTGGTCCTGAGTATGCTGATACCTGATATGTGGGGGTAAACCACTGTTTGGGCGCATGGCAGAGCTCCGTTTGACTTTTTCAGCGCAAAATTGGCTGGAATTGAGATCAGACGCCATGTCGCGTTTGGAGAGCCCCTGATGTGCCTGAACAGTGGAAACCCCCCACAAGTGACCACATTTTGGAAATTAGACCCCCCCAGGGAACTTATCTAGATATGTGGTGAGAACGTTGAACCCCCAAATGCTTCGCAGAAGTTTATATCGCCCGGACGTGAAAATAAAAAAATCATATTTTTTCCATAAAAAAGATCTTTTCGTACCCAATTTTTTTATTTTCCCAAGGGTAACAGGAGAAATTGGACCCCAGAGTATGCAGATACCCCATATGTGGGAGAAAACTACTGTATGGGCACACGTAAGGGCTCGGAAGGGAAGTAGTGACCTTTTGGAATGCAGATAAAGGGGGTTTGATTTACTATTTATGGCGGATTTTTATGTTTGGCAGCTGTCACACGCTAAAAGACACTTTTTATTGTAAAAATAGTTTTTGCATCATCACATTTTGAGAGCTATAATTTTTCCATATTTTGACCCACAGATTCATGTGAGGTCTTATTTTTTGTGGAACAAGTTGACATTTTTATTGGTACAATTTTCGGGCATGTGACTTTTTTATTGCTTTTTATTCCGATTTTTGGGATGCAGAATGAACAAAAACCAGCATTTCATGAATTTCTTTTGGGGGGGAGCTTACACCGTTCCGCGTGTGGTAAAATTGATAAAGCGGTTTTATTCTTCGGGTCAATACAATTACAGTGATCATTTATATCTTTTTTTATGCTTTGGCGCTTTTATACAATAAAAACAATTTTATAGCTGAAATAATTATTTTTGCATCGCTTTATTCTGCGAGCTATAACTTTTTTATTTATTTGCTGATGATGCTGTGTGGCGGCTCCATTATTGCAGGACAAGATGACGTTTTCAGCGGTACCATGTTTATATAAGTCTTTTTGATCGCGTGTTATTGCACTTTTTGTTTGGCAGTATGATGATAAAGCATTGTTTTTGCCTTGTTTTTTTAAAGGGTTCTCTATAGGGGTTAACTAGTGGGACAGTTTTAAAGGGTGGGTCGTTAGTGACGCGGTGATACTAAATATGTGTAGTTTTACTGTTTTTTTTATTTACAAAAAAAAATAATTTATTAAGGATTTTTTTAATTTATTTAGGAATTTTTTATAAATCATTTTTATACATGATTTTTTTTTATACTTTATTATATTGTCCCAATGTGGGACGTTACTATATAGTGTCAGATAACTGATCTGACACTTTGCAGTGCACTGTGTCAGATCAGTGATCTGACAGGCACTGAAGAGGCTTTCTCAGTGCCTGTTCTCAGCAGGCACTGAGAAAGCCGAATTCCCTGCAGGAACCCGAAGGCACCCACGGCCCCTCAGTGCAGTGCGAGCACATCACACTGCTTCGAGGGTCTTAGGGAAGCTCCCTGCGCGATTCTTCCCTATGCCCCTGGTACACTGCAATCATGTTTGATCGCAGTGTGCCAGGGGTTAATGTGATGTGGGCAATCCGTGACCTCCCCTGGCACATTGTGCCGGGTGTCAGCTGTGATAATCAGCTGACACCCAGCCGCGATCAACCCCCCCGTGAGCACCGCTGTTCGGCTATGATGTACTATCCTGTTGTGAGTTCATTCTCCCCTTCACCTTTGATGTCTGATGAACTCCCTCTGCTGGTGAAGAGAGGTAGTGAACTTGATTGGGATGGGAAGAACCTGTCATCTGAACAGGCGGAGTGTGATTGGACATCTGGAATTTCTGAGTGGATATAAGGCAGCCGAAGCCCTGCAGGGCTGCTGGTGATCCTTTTTGCTCTGAGCTCTTGCATCCAGTTTAGTTCCTGTCTACTAAAAGCTAAGTTTTTGCCCTGCTATTATTCCATGAGATTTTGTCTGGTTTCCTTAGTGTTTATATTCAGCCAGTCCTGGTTGGGACTGGCTGAATACCATTTTTGTCTCTGATCAGTTTATCTCTTTGCTCTGTTTTCAGAATATACCTGAGTGCTGATATAGTGATTTTGAAGTCTAGCGACTTCAGGGCCTTTTTCCCTATCAGACGGTTGGGACATTTTTGGTAGGGTTTTTTGCGGATTGCAGCCAGCATCTTTTCTGTCCTGTCCTATCTAGTTAGTTGGGCCCCATCGTTTGCTCAGCCTGTCTTTCTGTCTGTTTGTATTTTCATCTGTTTTTCACCGACAATACATGTTGGGGGCTGTCTATTGCTTTGGGGCCTGCTCTGGGGCAGTTTAGATTTCCCCTTTCCTTCTTTAGGCTTATGTAGTTCTCCGGTTGTGACGAGGGGTCTAGGGCACCGTAGGAACCCCCCACGGCTACTGTTAGTTGTGGTGTATAGGATCAGGGGTCTGCAATCCGATAGCTACCAACCTCTCCGGTTTTCTGGACTTAGCTTGTATTTTTGTTTTCTCCTCCTCCGGTGACTCATTCATAACAGAATCACCAGCCGTACCGCAGATTCTAGGGTACTCAATAGCAGGAATGAATTGTTAAAAAGAAAAAAAAAAAGTGTCAGAATTTTTTTTTTTTGTGTATATTTTTTCCTCTATTTCTCTGAGGCCATAGGGGGAATTTTTTCTCAATGGAGATTAAGCAATTGTCTGATCGTGTGGAGCAGCTTACTGCTGAAATGCGGGGAATTTCCGCCTATCTTCCTCATTCTCATGCTGCTGAACCAAAGATCCCTACTCCTGATGTGTTTTTTGGGGATCGGTCTAAATTTCTGAATTTTAAGAATAATTGTAAATTATTTTTTGCCTTGAAGCCTAACTCATCGGAGAGCTCCACGCAGCAGGTTAAAATTATCATCTCTTTGCTGCGCGGCGATCGCCAGGATTGGGCGTTTTCTTTGAAACCTGATGATCCTATTCTGACTGATGTGAATGCATTTTTTCAGGCCTTGGGGTTGTTGTATGATGAACCTAATGCTATTGATCAGGCTGAAAAGGCCCTGTTGGCATTGAGCCAGGGTCAGGATTCTGCAGAGTTGTACTGTCAAAAATTCCAAAAGCGGGCGGTCCTTACTACCTGGAATGATGGTGAATTGGCAGCTCTCTTTCGGAAGGGTTTGTCAGAAACCGTAAAAGATACTATGGTGGGATTTCCTGTTCCCTCTGGTCTTGGCGATTCTATGTCATTAGCCATTCAGGTTGATCGGCGTTTGCGTGAACGCAAAACTGCACGAGAGGTGTTGCCACCTGTTGAACAAATGTCTGAACCTATGCAATGTGATAGAGTTTTGTCTAGGGCGCAACGTCAGTTCGTAATAAGCTGTGTTTTTTCTGTGGAGATGCCTCTCATATTATTTCTGTCTGCCCTAAACGAGAGAAACGTTTTGCACACACATTTGCTGTGGGTGGTGTTCAACCTAAGTTTCTTCTGGCAATTACTCTGATCTGCTCCCTGTCCACATTTTCCGCTAAGGCTTTTGTGGATTCGGGAGCAGCTCTGAACCTGATGGACTTGGATTTTGCTAAACGTTGTGGGTTTCCTATGACACCTCTGCAGACGCCTATCCCTTTGAGGGGTATTGATGCTACTCCTTTGGCGAAGAATAAACCTCAGTTTTGGACCCAGGTGGTAATGCGGGTCGAACCAGATCATCAAGAAAATTGCAGATTTTTGGTGTTGCATAATTTGCATGATACCATCGTTCTGGGGTTTCCCTGGTTGCAAATCCATAATCCAGTTTTGGATTGGAAATCTTTGTCTGTGGTGAGTTGGGGTTGTCGGTGTGCCCTTAGTGACGCTCCTGTTTTCTCCACCTCTCCCCAGTCGCATGATGTTCCTGACTATTTGGCTGATTTTTATGGTGTATTTAGTGAGAATGAGTCTGCGTCTTTGCCTCCTCATAGGAGTTATGACTGCAATTAAGCTGAACCCTGGGTGTAAATTTCCCAAGGGTCGACTTTTCAATTTATCTGTACCCGAGCACGAGGCTATGCGATCTTATATTAAGGAGTCGTTGGAGAAAGGTCATATTAGACCATCCTCTTCACCCTTAGGTGCTGGGTTTTTTTTCGTGGCCAAGAAAGATGGTTCATTAAGGCCTTGTATTGACTATCGTTCCCTCAACAAAATTACTGTTAAATATCAGTATCCGTTACCCCTGATTTCTGATCTATTCTCCAGAGTTAAAGGTGCTTGCTGGTTTACCAAGCTTGACCTCAGGGGGGCGTATAATCTTATTCGCATTAAGCAGGGGGATGAATGGAAGACGGCATTTAATACTCCGGAGGGACATTTTGAGTACCCGGTGATGCCTTTTGGGCTCACTAATGCCCCTTCTGTCTTCCAGTGCTTTATGAATGATATTTTCCGAGACTTTGTGGATATATTTTTGATTATCTATCTGGATGATATTTTGATCTTTTCCAAGGATTGGGACTCTCATGTGGAACATATTCGGACTGTGTTCCGGATTTTGAGGGAGAATTCCCTGTATGTCAAGGGATCGAAATGCCTTTTTGGTGTACTGAGGATTTCATTTTTAGGATTTATTTTGTCTCCGTCAACTATTGAAATGGACCCGGCTAAGGTACAGGCCATTTATTATTGGGTTCAGCCCACTTCTTTGAAGGCCCTCCAGAAGTTTTTGGGTTTTGCTAATTTTTATCGTAAATTTATAGCTAATTTGACTGGTATTGCCAAACCATTGACTGATTTGACTAAGAAGGGGGCTGATGTGCTGAATTGGTCTCCGGAGGCTGTTTCTTCCTTTTAGGAGCTGAAGCAAAGGTTCACTTCTGCTCTGGTTTTGCGGCAACCTTATGTCTCACTCCCGTTTCAGGTAGAGGTGGACGCTTCTTAGATTGGTGCAGGAGCTGTTTTGTCCCAAAAAGATCCTGTAACATCTAAAATGAATCCCTGTGCTTTCTTTTCCCGAAAGTTCTCCCCATCCGAACGTAACTATGATGTGGGGAATCGGGAACTGTTAGCCATGAAATGGGCATTTGAGGAGTGGAGACATTGGTTGGAGGGAGCTAAACATCAAGTCGTGGTCCTTACTGACCACAAGAATTTGATTTACCTTGAGTCGGCCAAACGCTTGAATCCTAGACAGGCTAGGTGGGCCTTGTTTTTCACACGTTTTGATTTTGTGGTCTCTTTTCTTCCGGGCACTAAGAATGTCAAGGCAGACGCCCTCTCTAGGAGTTTCTTTGCTGATTCTCCTATTGTGACCAAGCTTGCTACCATCTTAGGTGAGGGGGTAGTTCTTTCTGCCATCTCGCCCGATTTGAGACGTGTTCTGGAAGAGTTTCAGGAGGACAAACCTGAGCGTTGTCCCATTGGAAAATTGTATGTTCCTGACCAGTGGAGGAAGAGAGTGATGTCTGAGGTTCATTGCTCCGCTTTGGCTGGTCATCCAGGTATTTTTGGTACTAGAGATTTGGTGAGTCGGTCTTTTTGGTGGCCCGCCTTGTCTCGTGATGTCAGGAATTTTGTGCAGTCCTGTGGGACTTGCTCCCGGTCTAAACCTTGTTCTCGCTCTAGTGGGTTGTTGATGCCTTTGCCGGTGCCCCGGAGGCCATGGACCCATATTTCAATGGATTTTATCTCTGATATGCCTGTCTCTCAGAGAATGACTGTTATTTGGGTGATTTGTGATAGATTCTCTAAGATGGTCCATCTTGTACCACTCCCTAAGTTGCCATCTTCCTCAGAGTTGGTGCCCTTGTTTTTGCAACAGGTGGTTCGCTTGCACGGGATTCCTGAGAACATTGTATCTGACAGAGGAGTTCAGTTTGTTTCTAGATTTTGGAGGACTTTCTGTTCCAAGCTGGGAATTCAGTTGTCCTTCTCCTCTGCGTTTCACCCTCAGACCAATGGGCAGACGGAGAGAACAAACCAGACTTTGGAGTCGTATTTGAGATGTTTTATTTCTGATGATCAGGATGATTGGGTTTCATTTTTGCCCTTGGCCGAATTTGCTTTAAATAATAGAGCTAGTTCTGCCACTTTGATGTCACCTTTTTTTTGTAACTTTGGGTTTCATCCTCGATTCTCTTCAGGGCAGGTGGAGTCTTCTGCCTGCTTAGGTGTTGACACTGTGGTGGAGAGAATGCACCAGATCTGGGACCAAGTGGTGGATAAGTTGTCTCTTTCCCAGGAAAAGGCCCAGCGGTTTTCCAACCAGCATAGGACCATTGGTCCCCGGTTTAAGGTGGGTGATATGGTTTTGTTGTCATCAAAGAATATCTCTATGAAGGTGACTTCTCCAAAATTTAAACCTAGATTTATTGGACCTTACAAGATTTTGTAGATTCTTAATCCGGTCTCTTTTCGATTGGCTCTTCCTGTTACATTCAAGATCCATAACGTGTTTCATAAGTCTCTGTTAAAGAGGTTTGTTTAGCCATTAGTTCCTGTGGTGGCACCTCCTGACCCTGTATTGGTTGAAGGTAATGTGGAATATGAGGTTGAGAAGATACTGGATTCTCGTCTGGCTAGACGGAGACTCCAGTATTTGGTTAAATGGAAGGGTTATGGCCAGGAGGATAATTCTTGGGTCCCTGCATCCGATATTCATGCCAAAACATTGGTTCGTGCTTTTCATCGGGCCCATCCTGATCGCCCTGGTGGCGTGGATGAGGGTTCGGTGACCCCTCCTCAAGGGAGAGGTACTGTTGTGAGTTCATTCTCCCCTTCACCTTTGATGTCTGATGAACTCCCTCTGCTGGTGAAGAGAGGAAGTGAAATTGATTGGGATGGGAAGAACCTGTCATCTGAACAGGCGGAGTGTGATTAGACATCTGGAATTTCTGAGTGGATATAAGGCAGCCGACGCCCTGCAGGGCTGCTGATGATCCTTTCTGCTCTGAGCTCTTGCATCCAGTTTAGTTCCTGTCTACTAAAAGCTAAGTTTTTGCCCTGCTATTATTCCATGAGATTTTGTCTGGTTTCCTTAGTGTTTATATTCAGCCAGTCCTGGTTGGGACTGGCTGAATTCCATTTTTGTCTCTGATCAGTTTATCTCTTTGCTCTGTTTTCAGAATATACCTGAGTGCTGATATAGTGATTTTGAAGTCTAGCGACTTCAGGGCCTTTTTCCCTATCAGACGGTTGGGACATTTTTGGTAGGGTTTTTTGCAGATTGCAGCCAGCATCTTTTCTGTCCTGTCCTATCTAGTTAGTTGGGCCCCATCATTTGCTCAGCCTGTCTTTCTGTCTGTGTTTGTGTTTTCATCTGTTTTTCACCGACAATACATGTTGGGGGCTGTCTATTGCTTTGGGGTCTGCTCTGGGGCAGTTTAGATTTCCCCTTTCCTTCTTTAGGCTTATGTAGTTCTCCGGTTGTGACGAGGGGTCTAGGGCACCGTAGGAACCCCCCACGGCTACTGTTAGTTGTGGTGTATAGGATCAGGGGTCTGCAATCCGATAGCTACCAAACTCTCCGGTTTTCTGGACTTAGCTTGTATTTTTGTTTTCTCCTCCGGTGACTCATTCATAACACTATCCCGTCCTTGGGAATTAAGTCCCAGGGCACATGGACAGGATAGTACATCATATGGCAGAAAGGGGTTAAATCATAATGACAACCCAAAACATCCAAATGACCTTGATCAAAAGATTATTGGTGATTTTGGCCTGATAACATGACACAAATGGGTTTAACTGGATACTAAAGGTAACATCCTCAACTGTGACCTGTTTGCTTGTAATCAGTGTGTGTGCATAAAAGCTGAATGAGTTTCTGGGATCCAGGCAGACTCTTGCATCTTTCATCCAGCCACTGACATCCCTGGATTGTGAGTCATGGGGAAAACAAAAGAATTGTCAATGGATCTATGGGAAAAGGTAGTTGAACTGTATAAAACAGGAAAGGGATACAAAAAGATATCTAAGCAATTGATAATGCCAGTCAGCAGCGTTCAAACTGTGATTAACAAATGGAAAATCAGGGGCTCTGTAAAACAAAACCACGGTCAGGTAGACCAACAAAAATTTTGTCCACAACTGCCAGGACAGTTGTTCGGGATGCAAAGTAAAACCCACAAATAACATCAGCTGAAATACTGGACTCTCTGAAAACTAGCGGTGTGGCTGTTTAAATGTGTACAATAAGGAGGCACTTGAAGAAAAATGGGCTGCATGGTCGAGTCGCCAGAAGAAACCCATTACTGGGCAAATGCCACAAAGTATCTCGCCTACAATACTCAAAACAGCACAGAGACAAGCCTCAAAGCTTATGGATTAAGGTAATTTGGAGTGATGAGACCAAAATTGAACTTTTTAGCCACAACCATAAATGTTAGATTTGGAGAGAGCAGGGCTGTGGAGTCAGAGCCCATTTTGGTGGAGTCGTAGTTGGAGTCGGTGTGATGGAAATTGAGGAGTCGGAGGTTTGGCTTACCGACTCCTCAGCCCTGGTATGAGGGAGTCGGAGTCAGTGTAATGGAAATTGAGGAGTCGGAGTTGGAATTGGAGGTTTGGCTTACTGACTCCACAGCCCTGGGAGAGAGGTCAACAAGGCCTATGATGAAGGGAACACCATTCCTAATGTGAAGTACAGAGGTGGATCGTTGATGTTTTGGGGATGTGTGAGCTACAAAGGCACAGAAAACTTGGTCAAAGTTGAAGGAAAGATGAATGCAGCACGTTATCAGCAAATACTGCTGCGCACGGGATGTACTTGGACGTTCCAACATGACAATGATCCAAAACACAAGGCCAAGTCGGCCTGTCATTGGCTACAGCAGAACAGAGTGAAGGTTCTGGAGTGGCCATCTCAGTCTCCTGACCTCAAAATCATTGAGCCACTCTGGGGAGATCTCAGGTACACAGTTCATGCTAGACAGCCAAGGAATTTACAGGAATTGGAGGCTTTTTGCCAAGAAGAGTGGGCAGCTTTACTATCTGAGAAAATAAAGAACCTCATCCAGAACTACCACAAAAGACTTCTTGCTGTCATTGATGTTAGAGGGGGCAATACACGGTATTAAGAAATGGGGTATGTAAACTTTTGATCAAGGTCATTTGGATGTTTTGGGTTGATATTTTGATTTAAAAAGAGAAAACACAGAAGTTTGACAATAAATGGCTTCACCCAACCACTAACCATGAGTGGAGTAAAAAGTTTTGGTGTTATCATTCATATTCTCTGAAATAAGGCCAAGAAAGCAAAAATGTTGCCGTGTATGTAAAATTTTGAGCACAACTGTATTCCTCCACCATTCTCAATGGAAACCATACAGCAAATAATCCAGTTGAGTGAGGACACAGCGCTGGCCAAGGTATTGAGAGATGTAGTGGTATGATATCTGGAGGACAAAATTCCCATCAACACAACAGTATTCTTGCTTTTCAGCATCATACTCCTTATCTGGGATAAACCTGGCCATAGGTAATCAGTTCTTATTGCCGATGGTGGACAAGGTGGAATATCTCACGAGACAGTTGTCAGACCACTCACCATTAAGGGTTGTTCTTAATATTCTTCCCCTATTTAATACATCGAGAGAACTATGGAAACTTACTGACTGGCAACATTGAAGGACAATGAAGGATTAGCTGGGAAGTTGAAGGCTTTTTTTTCAAGATAATATTGGCTCGACATCGTCCCTGATAGTTTGGGATACTATGAAGACCTTTTTAAAGGGGTGTAACGTTACTCAATTTGCAGGTCTTTGAGGTAAACACTGGCATGCTCAGGGTTAAAATTAAGCCATTCAGTTTATTACTAAGACAGTTCCAGCAGCCATTTGCACTGTCTGTTAAACATTCAGCTTTAAGATATGAATACAGTTACGGTCTCTCACTGACCCCGGTCAGTATAACACGGACACCTGTCCATTACCTGCTAGTGTCGGCCACACAGGTTCCCGGATTCCTCTTGTCCTCAGAGGTATCCGTAAACATGGAACAAAGTACAGTCTTTTCCTGAAACATACTTCTCACTGACCCCGGTCAGTATAACACACGGTTTTCAAGACTGTCACCTGTTGGATCGCCACACAGGTTTGCGGATTCCTCTTATCCTCAGAGGCATCCGATAAATGTCAGTTCACACACAGTCTCTTTCTGACCCCGGTCAATATCACACGGTTTTCAAGACCGTTACCTGTTGGTCACACAGGTTCCCGGATCCTTCTTATCCACAGAGGTATCCTGTGAGCACTTTTCTCTGATCCCGGTCAGTATCACACAGTTTTCAAGACGTCCGCTCCCTTTGGCTCAGACTCGCCGGCACAGCTATGCGACCTCCGAGCCTGGAACATGGGAGCTTTGTCTGGGCTGACAGACTCCAACACACTCTCACACATCTGCAGCACACCTTCCTTAGATAGTCTGTAACCACCCCCAGTTACCTACCACATGGCTAGTCACATGTTCATGACCTCATCACAGGTCCTGCAGATTGACAACCACACACATATCTTCAGACAAAACGGGGTACAGTGAGACCCCTCACCACGGAGTGAGGCACATGGGTAGCCAGACCCTCCCAACTCTCAACGCTACCCATAGCCCGGACCCAAATGTGAACAACTACTTAAAAAATTTGCGTACACTTAAGAAAACTCTCCGGGCTACATCATAGGGAGCTGCCATCCCTGTGACACATACCTTCTATTAACCACATGACCACCAGTCACACCACAGGGGGTTCTGATTAAAGAGATCTCTAGAATTAAAACTAAGAGTAGAGCCCATACTTTTGATCTCTATAAAGAGGTGGTTCAGTGTTTTAACCAACTTGCTGGATGTCTTCCGGGAATCACTTAGTGTGGGTGGTCTTCCTAAATCTATGTCTGAAGCGGTGATAGTCTTGCTGCTTAAGCAGGGCAAAGATCCAACACATATGGATTCCTATAGACCCATTTCCCTGTTGCAGGTTGTGGTCAAGATTTTGGCCAAAGTGCTTGCCATGAGACTCATAACCGTCATTACTCACTTGTTTCATGGTGACCAGACTGGCTCCATGCCTGCCAAATCTACTGCCATAAATTTGCGATGTCTCTTTATTAATCTCGCACAGTTGCAGAATGTAGGGGGGGAGGGCAGTACTCTCGCACGATGTGGCAAAAGCTTTTGATAGCATCGAGTGAGAGTACTTGTGGTCTGTCATGAGGTTCATGGGTTTTGGTCCCGTATTCCTGTACTGGGTCAAGCTTTTATACTGCAATCCATGTGCCAAAATTAAAATAAATGGTTGCACGTCAAAGGCTTTTGAGCTGTGTAGGAGAACTAGGCAGGGCTGTCCCCGTCCCCTCTGCTCTTTGCATTGGCGACAGAACCCCTCACTATTAAACTCCAAACTAGTGGGTACATAAAGGGCTTTGTGCATCGGTCTGTGGAAAAAAGGGTGGCATTGTATGCAGATGACCTTTTGGCATTTCTTGGGGTTCCAGAGGATTCATTGTTAAGCGCTATATCTATGATTAACCAGTTTGGAGATTTTTCCGGCTTCGTATTAATTGGGAGAAATCTATGTTAATGCCAGTGGATGAACTTACTCAGGCATCCAAAGTGAGTCAAAGAAAACTTAAAGTGGGGAAGGAGTTTAAATATTTGGGCATTCAAGTTTCAACAAATGTTAGATCGTTTATACCTCTGAATTTGGATCCCCTATACATGAAATTCCAAACAAAGATTAACACCTGATATAAGTTACCATTATCAGTAGTGAGTCGTACAAATGGAGGATTGACTGCCCCTAACCCGTGGAGGTATTTTCTAGCCTAACAATTGCAACAGCTTAAACTGCTTCAGGGCTCTACAGCTTCCATTGTCCTGGGTATACGGGCGGAAACCCAATGATCTCATTTTTGGAAGCAGGTTATTTGGGGGAAAATAAGCCGAAGCTCCCTACTCTAGTCCTTATGATTAAAACCTGGGAAAAAACTGAGCAACGCCTTAATATTGATGGGTATACTACAGTTACTCCTATATAGCAAAACCCAAAGTTGCCGGAAATATTCAGGTTAGTGGGCTTTAGCCCCTGGCGACCAGCAGGGATCCTATTTATACATCACCTTAAGATGGATGGAGTCTTTAAAAGTTTTCAGCAGTCAAAAGATGAATTCCAGCTACCACGTAAGTACTTTTTTCAGTACCTACAATTGAGACATGCATGGCATAAACAGGAGTCCCTTACTCCGCTAAGAACCAATAATCATTTATTTTCTATGTTTGGGAACCAGGATTGTGTCACTAGTGTAATTTCTAGATTTTATCAACTACTCCTTGCCCAGGTTATAGATAAGCATCCGTTGAAGCTTAAAGAGAAATGGGAGCAGGATGTTGGGGTAAGTGACAATGAGCAGTGGGATGACATATTATCCTCGATTCCCCAGCTGTCCAATAGTGAGGCACAAAGGCTGTCAGAGATGTACCTGCTGCATTGGGTATACAGGACTCCCAAATTCCTGCCTAAAATTGGGGTAAGAGGGAAAAATTATAGCAGCACACTAGTTGGACATGGCGCCACCTACTTTTAGGGAATTTATGTAAAAAATGAATCTATTGGTAGGTCTGGAAGAAGGAGTATATAAAAGGAGGAGAGCCCTGTATAAATTCTGTAAAATGTGGGAGGACTGGAAAATTCACCAAGGCTTGGATATTGTGTCCTTACTTGGGGGTGCTGGGTAATATTATTACTTGTGTCGAGTGAGATATGTCCGATCAAGGTCCTTGGACTGATGCATATAAAATCTATTTCCATAATGTCCTTCCTGTTTCAGGTGAAAACTAAAGAACTTGGAGACTTGCGACTTACCTTTCATAATGTTTATTTGCACATAAGTGTGCAGATTGCCATATTCAGCTTAAATATGTTGTTTTACATATTAAGATACTTACCAATTGCTATGTGGTCCGGAACAAGGGGGGGGGTTTGGATGGGTGTTATCTTTTGTTGCTTGTTGAAAAGTTAGCATATACTTCAGCATGGTGTTTGTCTGTGTTTCTTTCTGTACAGGCATACAGTGAGATCTAATACATTATACATTATTCATAAGCTACTTCTTCAATTTTATATACCATCCTTTTTACTGTTCCCTCTCATTAACTTGATGGATGCCAAAAAGACATTTTTGGGCTTCTGTCAGCTTAATGGAATGATACAGATACATGGATGCTCCGATTCATTAAGACTGTTGTTTTGAACTCCGTCTTAGGCGGTTTCACACGTTCAGATAATTCCGGTACCGGAAAAACTGGTACCGGAGCTATCCGTGTCCGTGTGGACACGTGGTACCTCCGTGTGGCACACGTGTGGCAAGCGTACGCCGCACGTGTGCCTCATCAGGACAACACGGATGGCGCCGGGAATAAGCGCTACAGTAAGCACTGTTCCTGGCGGCTGGTGCTGACCACGGCTGTAGAGCAGAATGAATGAAAACCCGAGGTGGAGTCCCCCTCATTTTCATAACCAACCAGACGGTCAGCTTCAGCCAGCTTGGTTGTGAAGAATAGAGGGGTCCCCACGCTGTTTTTTGAATTATTTAAATAAATAATTTAAAAACCCAGCATTGGGTCCCCCCTATTTTTGACAACCAACCTGACTAAAGCCGACAGTTGAGGGCTGATATTCTTAGGATGGTAAGGGGCCATTGATCTTGGCCCCCCCCAGCCTAAAAACAGCAGCCCCCAGCTGCCCAGAAAAGGTGCATCTATTAGATGCGCCAAATCTGAAGCTTTGCCTGGTTCTTCCCACTGCCCTGTAGCAGTGGCAAGTGAGGTAATAAGGGGTTAATGGCACCTTTCTATTATAAGGTGACGTTAAGCCCGGATTAGTAATGGAGAGGTGTCAATAAGACACCGATCCATTACTAATCCTACAGTAAAGAAAGGGTTAAATAAACACACTCATACAATAAGAATAAATTATTTTAATGAAGGAATACAACACACACATTTTTATAATCTTTTTTACACTGGTAATTCCTTAGCGAAGCCCTCGTTCTTCTGAAAAAAAGGTGAACATAATAAAGCAAATCTATACATTACCTGTCTGGCGCTCAGTCACGTCCCACGGCGTAAATCCATCTCGGGGGGTTAATATATTTACAGTCGGAGAGCTGCTAATACAGCTGCTCCCGACTGTAACTGACTGGGGAATGAATGGAGCATCCGTGAGCACGCAGGGCTGTGTGAACAGTTCTCCGTGTGCAGCACGTGTTGCGGGCTGTGTGTCCGTGTTAAAACGAACATGTCTCCGTGTTTTGCACACGGACACACGGCCCGTGAAAACCCGCTGACATCTGCATAGACCCATTCATTAGAATGGGTCTACATGTGTCAGTGTCTCCAGTGTTGTGAGTTCATTTTTCCCTTCACTATTGAGGTCTGATGAACTCCCTCCTCTGGTGAAGGAAGGTAGTGAGGCTGATTATCAGACACCTGGGCAGCTAGATGATGACTGGGTGGCTGGAATTGAGGACTGGATATAAGGCTGCCGACGCCCTTCTTCCTGGCTGGTGATTTTCCTGCTGGATTCTTGGAGACCAGTCTGATTCCTGCATCTCAATGCTAAGTTTTGCTGCTCTGCTTTGTACTCTTCTGTTTTGTTTTATGTTTTGCCTTGTTTTTTGGGAGTTCTGCCATCCCCGGCCGGGGGTGAGCTGAATTCCATTTTTGTCTCTGATCTGTTGATCTTTTGCTCTGTCTTCAGAATATACCTGAGTGCTGATATAGTCTTTTGAAGCCTAGCGACTTCAGGGCCTGTTTTTCCTATCAGTCGGTTGGCTCATTTTGATAGGGTTTTTGCGGATGGCAGACAGCAGCTTTCCTATCCTGTCCTATGTAGTTAGCTTGGGCCCCATCATTTGCTCAACCTATCTTTCTATCTGTGTTAGTGTTTTCATCTTGCTTCACCGTCATTATATGTTGGGGGCTGCCTATTGCTTTGGGGTCTGCTCTGGGGCAGTTTAGTTTTTCCCCTTTCTGTCTTTAGGCTATCTAGTTCTCTGGCTGTGATCGAGGGGTCTAGGGCACCGTAGGAACCCCCCACGGCTACTGCTAGTTGTGGATAGGTCCAGGGGTCTGCAATCCGATAGCTGGTTTTTCTGGACTTAGCTGGTATTTTGTTTTTACCTCCTTCGGTGACTCATCATAACACTCCAGTACGTGAGAAAACTGTCACTACATGTACCGGAGCCACTGACATGTGAAACCGGGGTTAAGGAACGGAATTACTGGAGTAAGATGCACATGCTACTTATTCAAATAGGCACATTTTAAATTTGCCAAGTGCTTCCAGCAGAAATATTACTCCTGTCAGGGACCAGAGTATATATCAGGAAAAATGTATGGAATTTAATTTTGAGGAATTAGAAGAACGGGCTTTGCTATGTCCCATCCCTTGCCCATTATGGCAGAGCTGGCAGGACAGGCGTGAAAAATATCAACAAAAAATTGTACGTCTTTTGAAGCTGTTTTAAGCCAGAAAACTGGTAAACTCTTTGATGAATTGAGTCTTTAGTGTATATACTGTGAGCCTTTTCTGCCATGCACACTACGTGTAGCACACTATGTGTAGCTCACTAACATGGTGTGAACAAGGCCTAATGCTGCTTTTAGGTAATTGAGTTTTCAGTTGTTAAGCCATCTAAACAGGCCGGCAAAACACTTGTTTGTCAGGTGTGATTATGTTTTAGCCTGTCTACAAATGATAGTTCTTGGCTGCACATCGTCTTGTGTAAATGGGATATGAGCTGCCGGTAATAATGATATCCTCGGTGATGGACAATCATATTAGCTGTCGTCGGTCAACTAACTTGTGTCATGATCCAGGACGGGATTTCGCTTTGACCCGTACTGATTAGACTATGGGTTAATTGTGCTGCTTCTCTCTGGCAGAAGGAGGCTATTTAGTGCTCACTGGACCTGGGTCCGGTGTCAGGTATGCTCCTGCCCTCGGCTGAGTTAAGTGACCTCTTGTATACGTGTGCCTGATAACTTGTTGCCTGCTTGGTTGTGATCCGGTTCTGTCCCTGTTACGAGTTCTGCCTGACCCTCTTGTGCTGCGCTACCTCTCGTGTATGACTCTCTGCTTGTGACCCGACTTCTCTCTGCTTGTCCCCTTGGTACCATGTCGCCCTCTTGTGTATGACCTTTGGCTTTGTCTGACTACCCGTCTGTTTGTCCCTCCTGTACCTCGTTTGCCCGTACTGTTGTGACCTCCGTTTTGCCTGACTCTAAGTTGTATGGTGTCCTGTCATATCTGAAACAAGACGCTAAGCCCCGCCCCCTTGCAGTCACATGACCATAGGTCCTGTGCCAGCTTGCTCATTTTCAGTGTCCGCAGGTCCTATGCCTCTTTACTTTCCGGCACTGACTGGACCCTGACACTATTAGCTTGAAGCATGCCTGGTCACCTCTGCTGCCCTGCTCCACAGGTATCTTTTAGCACTGCTTCTGTACTCAGGACACGCGCACTGGCTCTATGAGCAAGTGTAGTGTGGTGTTTCAGACATTATAACTGACCATACCATTTTTTTCTCTGCTCCCCTTCACCTGTGTGTGTGATGGATCCTATACACACTCTTTCTGAACAGGTTAAGCACCTGACGCAGATGTCTCAGAAACTCTTTGGAGAACAAAGAGTCCTGGCTCAGTCTCAGCAGCTGATCACTGACACTGTGCAGGGGCTTCTTTCATTGGGGGCTCGGGATGTTACATTAATTTTCCCGGAATCTCCGGTTAAATTACCCGATATCTTTTCTGGAGATAAAAATGAATTCAGAGTTTTCAAGGAGGGCTGTAAGCTTTTTTTTTCCTTACGACCACACTCTTCTGGGGATGAAAGTCAGAGAGTGGGGGTCATTATGTCCCTGTTAAGGGGAGCCCCCCAAGCTTGGGCTTTCTCCCTTCCTACCACGGCCCCTGAGCGTATGACTGTAGATGCATTTTTTGAGGCCCTGGGGCATATTTATGATGAGCCCGATCGGATGCGTATGGCTGAGGACATGTTGATGAATGTTTGCCAGGGGAAGCACTCAGCCGAGTGGTTTTGCTCAGAGTTCAGACGCTGGGCTGTTGAGGTCTGCTGGAACGACGACGCCCTCCGGGGGTTGTTCCGTAGAGGCCTGTCTGAGCATCTGAAAGACGCCTTGGCTCTCCACCCCCCACCTGATTCCCTGGAGGAAGCTATGACACAGGCCGTCCGAATGGATCGCAGGTTACGGGCAAGGGGAGTGATACAAACCGAGACATAATTATTCTCCCAAGGAAGGGGAGCCAGTTCTACATTGAAAATCACGGAGATGGGAACCATCGACCTTAAGGAGGAAGAAAGGAGACAACGGCGCGTGAGAAAATGCTGTTTTCAAAGTGGCGAGTCTGGACATTGGAAAAAGGATTGCCCCTCCCGGCCACTAACCAACAAGCGACTGAGCCCGGGTGATTATCGCGGAGGTCACCCAGGCTCTCAGGTACCCTTTTCTGCCTTCTTTAAAATGTTGTTTCAAGTGGAATTTTGTTGTGGGAGTGTCTCCACATCCACTTCTGCCTTCGTGGAATGCGGTTCCTCATTGAACTTTATTGACTCTGACTTGGTGGCCAGGTGTAAGTTAGGGACAGTTATGTTGGAGACTCCGATTCACATTGTTGCTATTGACAAAACACCACTGGTTAAGAATGACATTATGTTTCGTACTGAAGAGTTTCTCCTTAAAGTGAGTTCCTTGCACCAGGAACGTATTTCATGTTTTGTAATGAACAACCTGCCTGCGGGACTGGTGTTGGGGTTCCCCTGGTTACATCTGCATAATCCTGTGATTAATTGGGAATCTCGGGACATTGTTAAATGGGGTCCCTATTGCTCTGAGAAATGTCTTGTTTCTGTGTCTGTGTCGTCCGTGGGTCTAGAAGGTATTCCGGAGTGCCTGATAGACTATACGGACGTTTTCTCCGAAAAAGAGGCTGAGGTTTTACCACCACACCGCCCATTTGATTGTGCCATTGACCTGGTTCCAGGTGCTAAATTGCCCAAAGCCCGCTTGTATAACCTCTCGGGTCCGGAACGGGCTGCGATGAAGGAATATATTTCCGAGAGTCTCCGTAAGGGACATATTCATCCTTCTGTTTCTCTTGTGGCAGCGGGGTTCTTTTTTGTAAAGAAAAAAGACGGTGGTTTGCGCCCATGCCTCGATTTCCGTGAGTTAAATAAAATAACTGAGGAATTCGTATCCCCTTCCACTTATTCCTGATTTATACAATCAGTTGTCCGGAGTTAAGTGGTTTTCGAAATTAGATCTACGGGGAGCGTATAACCTTATCCGAGTCTGGGACGGAGATGAGTGGAAAACCGCTTTTCTCACAACTGAAGGGTTGTTTGAAAATTTGGTCATGTCCTTCGGCCTGACCAGCGCTCCAGCGTTCTTCCAAAATTTCATAAATCATGTGTTCTCTGATTTGATTGGACGTTTTATGGTGGTGTATTTGGATGACATTTTAATCTACTCTCCTGATAAACAGGCTCACATTGGTCATGTTCGGGCAGTTCTCCAAAGGCTCAGGGAGAACTGTCTTTTTGCTAAACTTGAAAAATGTTTATTTTTTGTGCAGGAACTGTCCTTTCTGGGGTTCATCGTGTCTGCTGAAGGGTATCGCATGGATCCTAATAAGGTGCAGGCCATTGTCGAGTGGGTTCAACCTTGTGATTTGAAGGCTCTGCAGCGTTTCCTAGGGTTCGCTAATTATTATCGTAAACTTATAAGGGGGTTCTCACAGGTGGTTAAACCCCTCACAGACATGACTCAAAAGGGGGCCGATATCAAGAATTGGTCAACCACAGCGGTAGCTGCATTTCAGTTTTTGAAAAAATGTTTCATGTCTGCCCCGGTTCTTATTCAACCGGACCCATCTGAACCATTTATTGTTGAGGTAGACGCCTCAGAGGTGGGGGTGGGGGCGGTATTGTCCCAGGGACCTGACACTTTGACCAATTTAAGACCTTGCGCCTTTTTCTCAAAGAAGTTCTCCCCTGCGGAGAGAAACTATGATGTGGGGAATCGGGAACTTCTGGCCGTAAAATTGGCCTTTGAAGAATGGAGGCATTTTTTGGAGGGGGCTGTCCATCCTATAACGGTAATCACGGACCACAAAAACCTAGCTTACATTGAGTCAGCTAAAAGGTTGACTCCCAGACAGGCGAGATGGTCACTTTTTTTTTCTCGATTCAACTTCTCGATCACTTTTCGGCCAGGATCCAAGAATATCAGAGCGGATGCGTTGTCACGCTGTCTAGATCCAATGTCATCCCCCGGAACCTCCATCCTCCATTCTTCAGCCTGGGGTGGTGGTGGCAGATGTTTCTAATGTGTTGGAACGGGAGATTCGAGAAGCCCAGTCTCTTGCACCTCCAGCTAAGCCAGGGGATAAACTTTTTGTGCCAGCTCAGTTTCGTCTCAAGGTCCTCCAGGAGTTCCATGACTCAGTTCTGGGTGGACATCCAGGGATCTCAGCCTCCCGGAAGGCCATTGCTAGAATATTCTGGTGGTCTTCTTTAGCCTCTGATGTTGGGGAGTATGTGTCTGCGTGTGAGGTTTGTGCCCGTGCGAAAACTACCCATAACCGGCCGGCCGGGGAATTGGTACCACTGCCAATTCCTGAGAGACCATGGACTCATCTGTCCATGGATTTCATCACCAACCTTCCCCCCCCTCCAAGGGTAATACCATGGTCTGGGTTGTAGTGGACAGGTTTAGTAAGCAGGCACATTTTGTACCTTTGGCAGCTCTACCTAATGCGGAAACATTGTCCAGATTGTTTGTGGAGCATGTGGTGCGGTTGCATGGGGTACCCTTGAATGTGGTGTCTGATAGGGGAGTGCAATTTGTGTCCAGATTTTGGAGAGCTTTTTGTAGGAGGTTGGGTATTGGTTTGTCCTTTTCATCCGCCTACCATCCAGAGACTAATGGGCAGACTGAGCGGACCAATCAGTCTCTGGAGCAAATTCTGCGTTGTTTGACCTCAGCCCGACAGGATGATTGGTGTTCTGTGTTACCATTGGCTGAGTTTGCATTTAACAACCGCATTAACCAGTCTACGGGTACATCTCCATTTTTTTGCAGT
This sequence comes from Dendrobates tinctorius, assembly GCF_039654945.1. Taxonomy (NCBI): domain Eukaryota; kingdom Metazoa; phylum Chordata; class Amphibia; order Anura; family Dendrobatidae; genus Dendrobates; species Dendrobates tinctorius. The sequence continues at coordinate 68,189,761 of NW_027361676.1, read as the reverse complement.
TATGGGTTTCATCCTCATTTTGGAGAATAGTCCCGTTTGAATTCTGGGTGTCCTGGGGCGGATGAGACGATCCAGCGGTTGGGGGAGGTATGGCGGGAGGTCCAGAATAACATTACGGAGGCCCAGGACAAATTTACATTTTTTGCGGACAAAAAAACAATCCGTGGGTCCAGTGTTTCAGGTTGGGGATAAGGTATGGTTATCCACTAAGAATATAAGGCTCAAGGTCCCCTCTGCGAAGCTTGGACCCAAGTTTATAGGTCCCTATGAAATTACCGAAGCAGTTAACCCGGTGGCTTTTCGGTTGAGTCTCCCGCCATCTCTACGGATCCCTAATGTTTTTCATAAGGCCCTTTTGAAACCTGTGAGGTCCGGTGGGGAGGAATCATCATCTTCCCCGCCACCGGTTTTGGTAGACGGGCAGGCTGAGTACGAGGTGGAACGAATTGTCGACTCCAGGTTGGTCCGTCGTGCCCTTCAGTATCTGATACATTGGAAGGGCTACGGTCCTGAGGAATGCTCGTGGGTTCCTGCTCGATCAGTTCATGCGGATCGGTTGATCCGAGCCTTTCACGCCAAGTACCCTGAGAGACCTGGGGGTCCGGTGGCCCCCCATTGAGAGGAGGGTACTGTCATGATCAAGGACGGGATTTCGCTTTGACCCGTCCTGGTTAGACTATGGGTTAATTGTGCTGCCTCTCTCTGGCAGAAGGAGGCTATTTAGGGCTCACTGGACCTGGGTCCGGTGTCAGTTATACTTCTGCCCTCGGCTGAGTTAAGTGACCTCTTGTATACGTGTGCCTTGTGCCTGATAACTTGTTGCCTGCTTGGTTGTGATCCGGTTCTGTCCCTGTTATGAGTTCTGCCTGACCCTCTTGTGCTGCGCTACCTCTCGTGTATGACTCTCTGCTTGTCCCCTTGGTACCACATCGCGCTCTTGTATATGACCTTTGGCTTTGTCTGACTACCCGTCTGTTTGTCCCTCCTGTACCTCGTTTGCCCGTACTGTTGTGACCTCCGTTTTGCCTGACTCTGAGTTGTTGTATGGTGTCCTGTCATATCTGAAAGCAGGACACTAAGCCCTGCCCCCTTGCAGTCACATGACCATAGGTCCTGTGCCAGCTTGCTCATTTTCAGTGTCCGCAGGTCCCGTGCCTCTTTACTTTCCGGCGCTGACTGGACCCTGACACTATTAGCTTGAAGCACGCCTGGTCACCTCTGCTGCCCTGCTCCACAGGTATCTTATAGCACTGCTTCAGTACTCAGGACACGCGCACTGGCTCTATGAGCATGTGTAGTGCGGTGTCTCTGACAACTTGCATGTCACCATGTCACTAACTCCGCAGTCAAACTGTGTAAGCCCAGCATAACAAAAAATTCTGGTCTTTTCTCTACGTGCTAGAAAATTATAAAAGTCTATGGAGTTGAATTCTGTTATTTCTGTGCACACAAGTCCCTTGTCTGTGGCCATCAGTGTTCTCATGTATGTGAACCCTCCTCTATTGCAGCATCACAAGGGAGGGAGCAGGATACTAAAAACTGCTGGAGTAGGATAGCCAGAAGAGCAGGAAGACCATCAACAAGAAGGGGAAGACCTGGGATATAGCAGAGCGTGTAACATCGAAGAAAGATTAAGCATGTATCTCATCCCAGATTTCTCCAAAGAAACATGGATCCTGCTCATCTCACTGCTGGCACTTCTCATTTAGTAAGATTCCTCTCCTTCACTCTCTCTTTATATGAAATACTTTGTCTGTTTTGATATAACAGGAGAAGGATGGTGACTTTATATCCATGGTCCTGAATGTACGTGTTCCTCATTAATGAATGGGCCATATTTACGATAAACTTTCCTGCCGCCTCCTATCTTCACCCTTTAATAAAGTATATAGTAGAAGGTAAGACGGGGGATATATAGGCCCCTAGTCATCAATTTGGTTTCTCAACAATTCTGCAGTAATTTGATCCTTTTTAGTGAGTTTAGTATTTGTGCATTATTTTCCATACGTTTTGCACCACCTTTTTTAGTTGTTTTTCTGCTTTTTTTAAGTGTTTTTTTTTTACGCTTCCTCAAGAACTTTTGCTTCTTTAGATGTTTTAAACAGACTTGTTGCATTTTTTTTTCTTTCTTGTAGTAAGGTTTCTGGAGGAGATTTAAATTTAATGCATTTTTGCAATTTTCTTTTAAATTGATTTGGAAATTTTGGTGCTAAAAAAGTTGCATAAACTGGTTTAAGAAAAAATAATTTTGCACTAAATTCATGAACCTTGTGTGCCATTTTAAAAAAAGTCGCTCAAAAACCTTTAGCATATTCAAAACAAAAAAGAAAAGTTACTTCAGTCTATCACAAATGATTAATCAGGCCCATAGTTTTTATGACCAGTGCAGTGTATTAACCACGAGCTTAAGTGCTCTCCAAGAATATGTCTACACATTGCGTTTTTGCTACATTTTTATCCGCTGGCAAAACCTACTCTCTTGGCAGTAAAGAAGCTGCTTGCAAAAAGCAGGTTTTGCTGTGTATTTGCTGCATTTCTTTGCTGCGTTTTTATTGTCATTTGTGCATGCTGATAAAGTTTAGTGCATAAAAAAAATCGAGATGCAACTTCCTTAGGTTTTTGCACAAAAACGCAGCAAAACCTGATACCTGTGTTTTTTTGCTGTGTTTTTGCACTTACCTATTGCTATCTACTGTATGTGTGAAAAAACGCTGAAACAAGTGACATGCAGCAGTTTTCCAAATCAGTCAGGAAAAAAAAAACAATATGTGTGCATGAGATTTCTGATGCTACTGTAAAGCGCAGCTTAAAATGTGCATGCAAAAACGCAACGTGTGATCATAGTCTAAGGCTACGTTCACCATGATGAGCTTTTTGGTGAGTTTTTGATGTTGAAGATTATCTGCAGCAGTTATGTACCCATTAACTAAAACAAATTTGGATATTTAAAACTACTACTAGTGTCAAAAAATCACCGTGGGAATGTCGCCTTAGGCTTCATTCAGATATTATATTTTTTTGAGTACGAGAACATCAGATCGAGTTTCATCAGCAATTTTCATCAGAGTTTTATCAGATTGTCATCATTTCCATCTAAGTTTGTTCCAAATTTTCACCAATTTTTCTCATATGTGGAAAAAAAGTTTCTCCACCTTTTATCAAACAGAAGGTAAAAAATGAATAGCATATGGATGGCATCCGAGTGCTGTCAGATTTTTTTTTCACAGAACCATAGACTTGCATTGCGGACTTGATCCAACACTCGGATTTAGGCCAGGGTCAGACTTGCGAGAAACTCACACAAGTCTCGCACCTCAATACCCGGCACTGCCGCCGGCACTCCGACCGGAGCGTTCAGCCGCATAGAAATACATGCAACCGCACACTCCGGTCCCGAGTGCCAGCGGCAGTGCCGGGTATTGAGGTGCAAGACTCGTGCGAGTTTCTCACAAGTCTGACCCTGGCCTAAGATTGGACATGTCTTTGCAAAAAAATCACAAACTTGAACAACGTCATAGACTATCATAGGTGTGAACGCTATCTGTGAAAACCGCAGATATCACGCGTATGTGAAAAACTGATGTGTGAATGAGCCACATTAGTATGTATAAGCAGCTTTCCTTCATTTGTAGACATTTTTACTTATCTTCAGCTGGTTGCTCCTTGATCCATACACCACTGGGCTTTTTTTTATAATTACATAAATTGTATAGAATTCACAAGTATTTTCTGCAATCATGTAAACTTCACAGAAATGTGACATTTGGCCTATTAGCATTTCTTTCTTGGAGTGAGCTTTTGTCCCGATGCCCCACCACTTTCACTAGAATTATTATCTTTTTCTCCAAAAAATTCCAGCAAAAGTAAAAGAAAAAATGGTGTACTTTAGAGGTGAGGCTTAATAGTGGGTGTGTTTTCAAAGCTAGATATAGAATTATTCATTGTTTGCAGACCGTGTATATTTGAAAAGTCAAACCCAAGGACAGTCATGGAAACTAACATAGCTTAACTATAATGGGTTTTTTTATATTTCAATTAAGGTGTCCAGCGTTTGGCTGATATCCTGATGGAAACTAAACAGACCCCATTATAGGTAATGAAATGTCAGGTGGTTTTTACATCCATATTGCAACTAATACAGTTTGTAGCAAAACTGATAGTGGTTCTGGTGCCATATTCCTGTATGAATAGTGGTTCTTGTGATTTATTCATATACGGATGGTGGTTCTTTTGACATATTCATGTAGTGATGGTTCTTCTGGTGATCTATTCATTACAAAAACCATCATTAGTACATGAATACAAAAGCAAAATCCTCATCAGTACATAAACAGAACACCAGACCTTTCTATAGTACATGAATATGGTACCAGAACCATCATCAGTAAATCAATAGGTCACTAGAACCACCAATAACACATGAATACGGCACCAGAACCACCATCAGTAGATAAATGCATCACCAAAACCACCAGCAGTGCATGCATCATCAGAACTATAATCAGTACATGAATATATCACAAGAACCACTCTCAGTAATTAACTGCAACACCAGTACCATCACCAGTACATGTACAGTGGGGAAAAAAGTATTTAGTCAGCCATCAGTTGTGCAAGTTCGCTCACTTAAAAAGATGAGAGAGGCCTGTAATTGACATCATAGGTAGACCACAACTATGAGTGTCAAAATGATAAAACAGATCCAGAAAATCACCTTGTCTGATTTGGCTAGATTTATTTTTCAAATTATGGTGGAAAATAAGCATTTAAAATATATGAAAAAGTTTGCACTCAAAACTTCTTGAACCAAAAATGGGATAGTCAGACAGGCTTCAGATATAATCCACAAGATATAGATGGCAATCAATTTTAACAGCAATGATTTACCAACCAAAGGTCTGGATTACTTATCGGGCTGGTGAAATATCAACAGAAAAATTTAAAACTAATATACTTTATTATAATCCTTAAAAAGGAATAAGATCCTAATAAAAGTGCACCAAGCAGAAAGACAAACACACATATAAGACTATCCAAGTGCTCCACACTGATAGTCACGGACCAGCTCCAAAGAAGCGTTTCTTCGCCCACTAAAACTAATGTGAGAACATATACAAGATAACAGATAGTATTATCCACTCATATTTTTCTGTAATGTTCTCATATCTCAAATTACCACTGGAGCCACTGATCCCATTCCTCCAATTCAGGGAGTGAATACTTCAATGGTCTTATGCTGTTAGACTCGCTCAGTCAAAAACAGTCATACCCAGTATATATCCAACATTATATCTGGGTTTCCATAGACACTTTTTTAGCAGCAGCAATAATATGTTATAAAAATACACATGGCATATTCTGCAGACTGAGGTATAACTTCCTTAATAAACCATCTTCCCCATCAGGGATAAGCATGATATACAGGTACCTCCTTTCATAGAGCAAAAAAACTTTTTTCACTCATGGCGAATATAAAGGCAGGATCTCACCTAATTTACATATCACACGGTTCCTCCATATAGTCCATCTCCCATCTCCCGACGCATTTCACTGGTGTCCAGATCATCAGGGGAGCAGATAAGGTATAGAGAAATGTCTGCTTCCCATAGAAATTGCCATCAAATGAGCTGCTTGTCCATCTGTCTTTTTGTTAAGCGCCATCTTAGCTCCTCCCCACCTCCACATGTGGAGTGAATAATTAGTGCTGACGTCTCGCTGACAGAGTAAGCCCCGTAACGCACCGGGCCTCCCCGTCACGCCCCCTACTACTGTTACCCTGGATACATAGACGCTCAGTCACTCACATAAGACTGCGCAAATAAATGTTGCATAAACATAAGATCACTCCAGTACATATAATCTAATATGAGCGTCCTTACTAATGACAGTGCTGTATATGCCTTGACTCTTTTATCGCGGCCTTATTCGGAGAGTACGTTCCAAATTTACTCCTGATACACTACAATGGCTATTGCGCAAGCGCAGATAATCTCTCAGACTGTATACTGCCCACACATGCGCACTGAGTATCCTGACGTCATATAACTCAAATACAAGCGCCGCTCATATCATAAAATGTGTACTGCGCAGGCGCCAATAAAGACGCCCACGCCCACACACGGCATCATAGGCCTCAAATCCAAGTACGCTACTGCGCAGATTTTCATATACATACGCTCGTCCAGCACCAAGTTTCCACTGCGCAGGCGCTATCTCAAGCGTCCTTGCGCATGTGCTAGGAAAAGCGATGTCATAGGTCTCGGACAGAGACAACAGAGGTGCTTATACAGAATGCGCAGGCGCCGGTCATGACATTATAATGGTTCATCTGAGAGGAACTCTTCAGAAGTTTCACATTTAATTAAATTAACACACTCTCCTGCATAGAAGTCATAGCGGTGTAGTGATTCTTAAAGATATTTATATTAACATATTGAGACCCAGCTTCCCTCTAAGCTGATCAAAAGTCTCACGAGTAATTCGATTAACACCTTCTCATGCATACCGATCATAGCGGTGTCATGATTCTTATTGATATTTAAGTTACCACAAATTAAAGCCCAGCATCCCTCTATGCTGATCTATAGTAAAGTCATGACCCACTTGGATGTCCCTCAGAAAAGTTCATTTATCCATAGTTAGTGGAGATGGTTCTCAGTATGGGGGGTATTAAATATTAATCAGCACCAATCCATAGGAGGCATAAAACAAAGATTAACTAAATAGTCACAAGTCAACAACAGACTTATACTCTACTGACAATTTACCATATAGGAAATTTGTAAAAGATCAATTCGACTATGTACAGAGCCCAATCCCGTATAGATACTCTACATGATTCTGCTGGCTAAAGAGAAAACTTAAGAAAAAGTCCCCATAGAAAAGTGCCGAAATCCAAGGGGCTTGTCTCATGGGATTTCGTTATATAGACCCTTGTCGAGCTGAAATCATCAGATTTTGCTCCTGTATCCTGCGTGAAGATGGATATTCGCAAGAGAGTTTCTATTTTAAACTGGATTTGGATATCAAATTGTTTCTTGCCTTTGCTTGTGAGCAAGAACGGAAAAGAGAAAGACGGAGAAGACGGCGTCTGCGCTTTTGGCAACACCCCATTCTTGTAGTTCGGGAGAGCCGTGGAGCCTACCACTCCTTATTTAGTGAGCTCCGTGAAAACCCGGATAAATTCTGTAATTATTAGGCTATGTGCACACGCTGCGGTTTTTGCTGCGGTTCCGCTGCAGTTTTGGCCCTGCGGAACCGCAGCAGTTCCGCAGACATGGTACTTTACCATGTTAGCCTATGGGTTTTCAAAACCACAGTGCTCACGCTGCGGTTTTTTCCGCGCGGTTTTGCTGCGGTTTTTTTTCCACAGCATGTCAATTGTTTCTGTGGATTCCGCTGCAGTTTCACACCTCATCCATTATGAGGTGTGAAACCGCAGGGCAAAACCGCATGCAAAACCGCAGGTCACTTTACCTGCGGTTTTACCTGCGGTTCCGTGGGAAAAAACCCACAGGTTAATCTGCAGTGTGTGCACATAGCCTTATTCTGCAATGTCCTTTTTTTTTTCCTTTTTTTTTTTCAAAACCCCTGTCATAAATATTATTATTCATAATATTATTTTCTTTCTCTGTTTGGCAGATTCCTGGCTACCGTAGGGAGCCTATCATCACTCCATTTCCAGTTCCGGATTGGCCTTTCCACCCTTTCTGACATAGTTTCAGACACCTGCCGGGCTTTGTGGGATGTTCTACATGAGGAATTTACCCCCTTACCCACCACAGAAATATGGCAGGAAACTGTGGAAAAATTCTGGGAAATGTGTAATTTCCCCGACTGTATTGGAGCAGTGGATGGGAAACATATTAGGATTACCAAACCTGCTCGAAGTGGATCCGAGTACTTTAATTATAAAAAAAATACTTCTCAATAGTGCTCATGGCCATTGCAGCTGCAGACTGTAGATTTATTGCCGTGGACATTGGTTCTTTTGGCCGTGGCAATGACTCCCAGACCTTTAAAAACTCTGACATGGGCCAACGGTTGTATCGTAGTAATTTTAATTTCCCCCTCCCACGACCTCTTCCCAACAATCAAGGCCCGAAAATGCCATTTGTTGTGGTTGGTGATGAGGCTTTTCACATGTGTGGAAACCTACTGAAGCCCTACTTCAGTCGGGACTTAAACCACAAAAAAGGATTTTTAATTACTGACTGACCAGGGCATGAAGAACTCTTGATTGTGCCTTTGATATTCTTGCACGAAATGGCGCATTTTAGGGACAGCAATTAATCTCAAAATTGAGACAGTCGATGAGGTGGTCAAGGCGTGTGTGGTTCTGCACAACTATATAATGGCTAAAGAGCGACCATCCTTCGAACTTGATGAACCTGTTTGTAACCCATTGCCAGATTACCATCATCACCCTTTGAGGACAACAAGGGAAATTGCCCAAATGAGGGATACATTCGCGGACTACTTTGTTTCTGAGATTGAACGTGTGGCATGGCAAGATGCAATGGTCTAGAAAAATGTTGAAATATTATGTAATGTTATGGCCTTTTAATTTTAACATGTACTTTAAAAGTGTTATGTAAAATAAAAAAATTTAGTGCAACACCTGTTTACTTTGTTTATGTCCCCCATGCTTTACACTTCGCCTGTTCTATTTATCAGTGCTATGGTTGGTAACTTCTCATGAGCTCCATCGTCTCTTCAGTCTGCATTAATCTATATTCAGATAAATGTTAGCACAGCCAGTGGGGGAGGTGCCAGCAGTAGGTTCCCAGACCTTGAGGATATATATCAAATACTTGGCACACTCAAAAGGTTTTGATATGAGAAAATACATTTAATACATACAGTAGCCACTTATAACAAACGTTTCGGTCAAGTTAGACCTTCATCAGTGTACTAGGGTAAGAATGGAAGTTCATGTGAAAATCTCACATATGGTATCACAGTGGTAGATAGTAATCTTAGTACGTAGTTCAATAGAAGTATTGGTGGTCAGTGACCGCAATGGTGGTCAGTATTATGCAGCTGCGCTGCTGTGTTTCCTATGACGCGGTATACCGCCGCTTGTCAGGACCTCACCGTTTCTGTAGGGGCTTGCTGTTTCGGCGGCTTAACTAGTTCACAATTTTGGCACTGCTGACAAACTGTTAGGCGCCGGATTCCTGCAGCTGCACAGCGGGAATGCAGAGCCTTGCATCCAGCAGTCTCCCATTCTCCACCGACTGCTCAGGAGTCTGCACAGCAATCTCGGCGTCCCAGATGCTCTGCTCAGACCAGCTCTGTAGGACTGGTTGTTGCTGCCACCTCTGGGTCTGCAATAGCAATGCAGGTTGTCCTGCAGCAAGCCACTCCAGAGGCTAAGTCCTCTCATCGCGCTACTGGGCATGCTCACGAGACGATCTCTCATTGGAGATCGGGAGTCACGTGCTCAGGTCATTCTCCGGATCTGATTGGTCCATCTCAGAGATCTGGAAGGTCCCGGAAGCGCACGGCTATAAAAGGCCCGCATGGCCGCTCGGCCATGCGCTAGTATAGACTCTAATTGCTATCTGTGTGAATGATGATGAATGCATGTGCCTGCGAATGACTCATTACGATCCCCTCCCTCTGATATTACGTGTGTGGATAGGGACTTAGTCATAGAGTCAGCGCCAGTCAGTGGCACGCTACAGGCCACAGTTCACATCTTACAGCACTAGCGTCCGACAGTGCGCCCCCTCTTGGGCATTGTTGTGTGGCGGCTGGGTCGGTCGCCGCGCTGCAGTCAGCAGCACTTGTTGGCGTCCGCGGTAGCGACGCCTCACGCACGGTAAGTCTAGACGGACATTGACCCTGAGTCTTGGGCCTAGTCCTGTGAAAGTATACCGTGTGTGCATACCGCTGAGACCTGTGAGGTCAACAGGCTCGGCATTTATGTTTTATACCTTAGGTGTCTCTGTGAGATTAACAGAGCTCGCCAGCGCACATTGGGTGACGTATAACCCGCGTGTGCTATACCGCCTCTGCCATTATATAGCAGCAGTTTAACACCTCTGCACGGTGGACCCCGGGTGGCGAACGCACTTTCTGTTATTTAATATTTAGCGCGTTCCGCCATCCCTAACACATACTTTCTCCATGACGGTCCTCATGTGGGGATGATAGAACAACCGTTGCAGCCACTGAAATGTTTTTTCCATCCTGAAGTGTGCTCCCTTCTCGTGTGCTTCCTTAGCCACTTGTTCTACCAGGGACGAGGGGATGATCGTTTGCTAAACGAAGCTCAGTTCAGATTGTAGGTACACTTTCCTGTACAAGATTCCATCCTGTAACTAGCCATTCCCACTGGCGCAACATTTTCAACATCTCAGGGGGCATGGCTGTCCGCTCACTCTGGCCGAGCACCTGTTCGGTTATGAGCCACCGCCTCAGCTGGGCTATCTCTCGATCTTCTTGCTGTATCCGGACCCACTCATCACGGGGTTGTTCCAACAAATTCTCGGGTGTACTTCCTTGAGCTGTCTCCCGCGTCGCTGCCACTGTCCTGGCAGTCCCTCCAAATTCTGGAACCTCTATAGCCTCCAACTCTTCATCCCGGCTGGGCGCTGGCAGGCAGTAATCTACTCGAGAAAGGGCATCCGCATGAGTATTCTCCACTCCTCTCCTGTAAGAGATCCTGTACCGGAATTTTGCCATTCATGCTACCCAACGTTGTTCCGCCTCTGTTCCCTTTTCCTCTTTTTCTGCTTGCCATGTGTTTGCTGGCTGCTGCTTCTCCTTGGAAGGGTGGGAGTGGTGGGTTCAGAAGGTGTCGTGGCCGTGGACGAGCATGCAGGACACGGAATCTTGTGCTGGTGGACGGCTGTAAAGGAGCAGGAACCTGCGTGCTGGTGGCGGTGGACGGCTGTGCAGGAGCAGGACTCTGCGTGATGGTGGCGGTGAAAATCCGTGCAGGAGCAGGACTCGGTGGTGGAGTGGCTCTCAACTGCACTCGGCATGGTGGCACTGTAGTGGAGTGCGGCAGGACTGGGCATAGTGGTGGCCATACAGGGGTATGCAGCAGGACTCCGTAGAGATGTAAACCGGGTAACTGGTGGCACAGTTGGAAAGGTAACATGTGCCTGCGGTTATAGCCGAGTCTGCTGCATAGCCTGAATATAAGCAGCATTGCAGACCTGCATCTCATTCAGCTGAAGTTCAGGCGTAAGGTTTTCCGCCATGCCCCGTTCTATGGTCGTAAAAAAACGATGTGCTGGTCTCTGGATGTCGGCTTCCAGACGGTCAAGGCGCTGGTGGACAGACTGGAAAAATGTGTCAATATGGTTCAAACCACTGTCCAGTCTATCTACCAACGACTTCATGCCATCCTGGAAAACCGAGCTCAAGTGTAGAAACTCGGGCATGAGTATCCTGTCTGAGGCCTTCTGCCGCTGTCGGGAAGACACAGCATAAAAAATGGCGGAGGAGGCCTGGGACAGCGGAAGACCTGAAGGACCAGCTGCCTGTTCTCCAGCGTGTGATGCCGGCCTACTTGCTGCTTTGCTGGTGGATGGCTGGGACTGCTCCGAGGCTGTTCGCTGAAGGACCGCTCCAGAGGACGAACCAGGTTCGAGGGATCTGCTCCGGGTTCTGTGAAAAGAAAAACATTACTACCACAAAGAAACTATTGTACAAGCGCCAACTACTATGGATTAGAAAAATTCAGATTAGGGAACACAACACAGTGGAATGCAACACAAAAATACTTACGTTCTCTGAGCAAGGACAGGCCTCATGAAAGCCAGCATCCGGTGATATTTATATTTACGGATCCTTGCTGCACCACCACCACTGCGAACCTGGTTCTCCTGTCTGTGGTCCTTGTTGAAGCGATCCTTCATTGAACGCCAACGGGTTCTGACTTTGTTCACTGTGAAGGGGGATAAAAAAAGGGTTAAACAATGCACTTTAGGCTGGGATCATACAACCGTGTATGATACGATAAACTCGCATCACACACGGTTGTGTGATCCCGGCCTTTAAAGGTTCACTGCCGCATCAGACAACATTGCAATACTTATGAAAGTCCTTTCTGACTCGTGGCGTAGCATTGTCCCAGTCATCCATCAGCTGTTGGGCCACCTCATTCCACAGCCGTCGAATCACCATAATGTCCGAGTAGTCTCGCTCCCGGGTGTCCCACAAGGCAAGTCTCTCCTGAACAAGTGAGATCAGGAGGTTATTATCCATGTAGTCCTCCTCCCATTGTGGAACCTATAAATGAAATAAAAATATTAATGTTGGAAAGATAAACAAGGAAAAGCCAACCCAAAAAAAAGAGAAAAAAAAGGCCAGAGAAACTATTAGTACTCAAAGAAAAAAAAAAAACTTACACGCCATCTTGCCATCGGTACTTGTGCCTACCTCTGCTCCTGCTGCTCCTGTTCCTGCTCGTCTGCACTTGATGAAGTGTTCTGTAAAAGAAAAAACATGATTTTGACACATATGTACAGTGATACTTACCAATCAGTTGCAAAGGTACTCACTTCAGAATCTTGTCCTGTGTGCTCAGGGCTAGAGGCCATGGTGAAGAATTCTGCAAGAAAGAGACAGAAATGATTAGAGACTGCAGGGGGAAAAACAGACACACAGACATTAGCTTGTATACTCACATTTTGCTTGAATTCAGTGGCTTCACAGATGTCTTGTCTTGTCTTGCAGTCTCCAGAGGCTTGAGAGTAATAGACAATGAGTGCCCACACACTCTTTTTATATATCTATGTGTGGGGGGGTGGCTTATCAGTGTCTTGGCAGGTTTACTCTGAAAAACACATGCATACGAAAACGCAAGCGAACTGGGGTGCAAAATTTATTGGAGATCCTTAACCTGTTCATTTTGATGAAAGTTAGGCAGAGTACACTTTCAAGGGACTGCCGAATGCGCTTATCCATCAAGACACCACCAGCAGCACTGAAGACACACTCTGATAGGACGCTGGCTGCCGGGCATAGCAAAACCTCCAAGGCATGACAGGCTTCTCTTTCATTTTTGAAGATCAAAATGCAAAAGGGTTCAAATACGTACATGATGATATTGATATTGAGCTCCAGATACTCCTGCACCATTCTCTCCAGTCATTCACAACATGTCAGACTTGTATTCTGATCTACTGGTGCATGGGCTTTTAAGATTGTCTACAAGCGTGTTTCGATACTCCAGCATCCCATTCCAGGGGTTAAGTATCTGGCTAAATTTTCTCTTGTACCATGGATCTAACAGTGTGGCAACCCATTATTCAGCAGTATTTCTAAGAATATGGGCATCTTGTTGAAGTGCAGCAAAAAGGCACTAATGTATCGGGCCATTCTATGAGGTCTAAGTCCATAGTGTGTTGGTGGCGGGGTAACACTCAAGGATGCTTCCTCCATCTTCCTACCATGGACAACAGAGAGGGGATCATTATCCTCGTCATCTTCTGACTATTGTGTGTCCATTATCTCTTCCTCCTTGTCCTCCATTTGTTCGTCGGCTCCGGCACCTTCACTAGCAGTTTGCCTGGTACCATGAGCACCCTTAATTGCTTTAAGCCACCCTCCCATGGCACCCGCCTGTGTAGCGAAAGTCTGGAAATTTGAGATATCGTTATCCCTTCAGCATCCTCCTCTGCTCCCATCTCTATCTCTGGGACCACCACTTACCAATGCAGTCTATTCAACGTGTGATCCAGCATATAGATGACCAAAATAGTGATGCTGATGACGGCATTATCAGCACTAACCATCTTAGCCATTTCATCTTAGCCATTTCAAAACTGTGCAGATGGGTGCAGAGGTCCTTCATCTGTGCCCACTCCACAAGCCTGATTTGCGCCACGTCCGTGCTGCTTTGGCCCAGGCTATGCAAAAGGATGTAGAAATCAGAATCCACTGAAACATTCTACGTAAACATCAAACTGGCCAAATGCCACAATAGAAGACCAGAAAAAATTATTAAAGGACACTGCCAATACAATTAATCTTACAAAAACCATGGAGTGCATATCCACAGAAGATTTCTATAATAGTTAATATCAAATAAGTTTATTAAATCATGAGGTATAACAAATATAACAAAGAACTTAGTAAAAGTCAAAAGGCAAAAAAGACTCAGGTGTGAAGGATATCAATGCATCATGTAAGTAACAGGATAGGGGTGATCTGGGCTAGAAGATCACAATAACATCATGGTAGATGGTAACCTAAAGTGACTAGTGCATACATCGTGCAACACTAGTGCTCAATAATATAAGTATAGGAAAACACACTCAAACCTTGGATATATTGCAAAAAAAACCCGTACCAAATGTGGGTAACAATTAATGCTCACTCACTACTGTCAAAATACATATGAAGCGCAGGGTATGGCAAAGGCTAGTGAAAAGTGAAAGTGATCATGCTGAGGCCAGCTTACCCATACAGATGCACTGGACATCACATTACACAAGCATCTGTATGGGTAAGCTGGCCTCAGTATGAAAGGGACATAGCGAATCAGAAAATCTATAATACATTTCTAATTGGTGGTATTTGCTAATATTATTATTACACCTACTACATATTGGGATAGGATCTTGGAGATGGGAATAGTGCTTTAACCCCTTCATCCCCAAGGGTGGTTTGCACGTTCATGACCGGGCCAATTTTTACAATTCTGACCACTGTACCTTTATGAGGTCATAACTCTGGAACGCTTCCATGGATCCCGGTGATTCTGACATTGTTTTCTCGTGACATATTGTACTTCATGTTAGTGGTAAAATTTCATTCAAATAACTTGCGTTTATTTGTGAGAAAAACGGAAATTTGGTGAAAATTTTGAAAATTTTGCAATTTTCCAACTTTGAATTTTTATGCCCTTAAATCACAGAGATACGGCACACAAAAAACTTGATAACTAACATTTCCCACATGTTTACTTTACATCAGCACAATTTTGGAACCAAAATTTTTTTTTGTTAGGAAGTTATAAGGGTTAAAAGTTGACCAGCGATTTCTCATTTTTACAACACCATTTTATTTTTAGGACCACATCACATTTGAAGCCACTTTGAGGGGTCTATATGATAGAAAATACCCAAAAGTGACACCATTCTAAAAACTGCACCCCTTAAAGTGCTCAAAACCACATTCAAGAAGTTTATTAACCCTTTAGGTGCGTCACAGGAATTTTTTTGAATATTTAAAAAAAAAATGAACATTAACTTTTTTTCATAAAAAAAATACTTCAGGTTCAATTTTTTTTATTTTACCAAGGGTAACAGGAGAAATTGGACTGCAAAAGTTATTGTGCAATTTGTCCTGAGTACGCAGATACCTGATATGTGGGGGGAACCACTGTTTCGGTGCATGGCAGAGCTCAGAATGGAAGGAGCGCCGTTTGACTTTTTCAATGCAAAATTGGCTGGAATTCAGATCGGACGCCATGTCACGTTTGGAGAGTCCCTGATGTACCTAAACAGTGGAAACCCCCTACAAGTGACCACATTTTGGAAACTAGACCCCCCAAGGAACTTATCTAGATATGTGGTGAGAACTTTGAACCCACAAGGGCTTTACAGAAGTTTATAACGTACAGCGGTACAATTAAAAAATCATATTTTTTCCACAAAAATGATCTTTTCACCCAAATTTTTATTTTCCCAAGGGTAACAGGACCCTAAAAGTTATTGTGCAATTTGTCCTGAGTACGCTGATACCCCACATGTGGGGGTAAACCACTATTTGGGAGCATGGCAGAGCTCGGAAGGTAAGCAGCGCCATTTGACGTTTTTGGCTGGAATTGAGATCGGACACCATGTCGCGTTTGGAAAACCCCTGATGTACCAAAACAGTGGAAACCCCCCACAAATGACACCATTTTGGAAACTAGACCCCCTAAGGAACTTATCTAGATGTGTGGTGAGAACTTTGAACCCCCATGGGCTTCACAGAAGTTTATAACATAAAGCCATACAATTAAAAAATCATATTTTTTCCACAAAAATGATCTTTTCACCCTCAATTCTTATTTTTCCAAGGGTAACAGGACCCTAAAAGTTATTGTGCAATTTGTCCTGAGTATGCTGATACCCCACATGTGGGGGTAAACCACTATTTGGGCGCATGGCAGAGCTCGGAAGGGAAGCAGCGCCATTTGACGTTTTTGGCTGGAATTGAGATCGGACACCATGTCGCGTTTGGAAAACCCCTGATGTACCAAAACAGTGGAAACCCCCCACAAATGACACCATTTTGGAAACTAGACCCCCTAAGGAACTTATCTAGATGTGTGGTGAGAACTTTGAACCCCCATGGGCTTCACAGAAGTTTATAACATAAAGCCATACAATTAAAAAATCATATTTTTTCCACAAAAATGATCTTTTCACCCTCAATTCTTATTTTTCCAAGGGTAACAGGACCCTAAAAGTTATTGTGCAATTTGTCCTGAGTACGCTGATACCCCACATGTGGGGGTAAACCACTATTTGGGCGCATGGCAGAGCTCGGAAGGGAAGCAGCGCCATTTGACGTTTTTGGCTGGAATTGAGATCGGACACCATGTCGCGTTTGGAAAACTCCTGATGTACAAAAACAGTGGAAACCCCCCACAAATGACACCATTTTGGAAACTAGACCCCCTAAGGAACTTATCTAGATGTGTGGTGAGCACTTTGACCCCCCCCAGTGCTTCACAGAAGTTTATAATGCCCGGGCGTGAAAATAAAAAATTCGTATTTTTTCCACAAACATGATCTTTTAGTCACCATTTTTTTATTTTCCCAAGGGTACCAGGAGAAATTGGACCCCAAATGTTGTTGTCCAATTTGTCCTGAGTATGCTGATACCCCATATGTGGGAGAAAACTACTGTATGGGCACACGTCGGGGCTCGGAAGGGAAGTAGTGACGTTTTGGAATGCAGACTTTGATGGAATGGTCTGCGGGTGTCATGTGCGTTTGGAGAGCCCCTGATGTACCTAAACTATTGAAACTCCCCACAAGTGACCCCATTTTGGACACTAGACCCCCCACGGAACTTATCTAGATGTGTGGTGAGCACTTTGAACCCCCAAGTGCTTCACAGAAGTTTATAACACTCGGACGTGAAAATAAAAAAATCATTTTTTTCCACAAAAATGATATTTTTGCCCCCAATTTTTTATTTTCCTAAGGGTAACAGGAGAAATTGGACCCCAAAAATTGTTTTGCAATTTGTCCTGAGTAGGCTGATACCCTACATGTGGGGGTAAAACACTGTTTGGGCGCATGGCAGAGCTTGGAAGGGGAGGAGCACCATTTGACTTTTTCAACTCAGAATTGGCTGGAATTGAGATCAGACGCCATGTTGCATTTGGAGAGCCCCTGATGTGCCCAAACAGTGGAAACCCCCCAATTATAACTCCAACCCTAACCCCAACACACCCCTAACCCTAATCTGAGCCCTAACCCTAACCCTAGCCCTAACCCTAGCCCTAACCCTAACCCTAATGGGAAAATGGAGATAAATACTTTTTTTTAAATTTTATTATTTTTCCCTAACTAAGGGGGTGATATCGGGGGGTTTGATTTACTATTTATGGCGGTTTTTATATTTGGCAGCTGTCGCACGCTAAAAGACGCTTTTTATTGTAAAAATAGTTTTTGCATCACCACATATTGAGAGCTATAATTTTTCCGTATTTTGACCCACCGAGTCATGTGAGGTCTTATTTTTTGCGGGACGAGTTGACGTTTTTATTGGTACCATTTTCGGGCACGTGACATTTTTTGATCGCTTTTTATTCCTATTTATGGGACGCAGAATGAACAAAAAACAGCGTTTCATGAATTTCTTTTGGGGGGGTGCGTTTACACCGTTCCGCGTGCGGTAAAATTGATAAAGCGGTTTTATTCTTCGGGTCAGTACGGTTACAGCGATACCTCATTTAGGTCGTTTTTTTATGTTTTTGTCGGTTTTATGCAATGAAAACTATTTTATATAAAAAATAATTATTTTTGCATCGCTTTATTCTGCGAGCTATAACTTTTTTATTTTTTCGCTGATGATGCTGTGTGGCGGCTCGTTTTTTGCGGGACAAGATGACGTTTTCAGCGGTACCATGGATATTTATATGCGTCTTTTTGATCGCGCGTTATTACACTTTTTGTTTGGCGGTATGATAATAAATCATTATTTTTTTGCTTCGTTTTTTATTTTTATTTTTTAAGGGGTTCGCTAAAGGGGTTAACTAATGGGACAGTTTTATAGGGTGGGTCATTACGGACGCGGCGATACCTAATGTGTACTTTTATTGTTTTTTTTTGTCATTATTTCCAAAAAATGGATTTATTGGGGGAATATTTTTTTTTTTTTTCTAATTTATTTGGCGATTTTTTTTAAATTATTTTAACACTTTTTTTTATTTCTTTTTTTACTTTATTAAATAGTCCCAGGTGGGACATCACTGTCCTGTGACAGATTGCTGATCGGTCACATCACAGATCACTGTGACAGATCAGCGATCTGACACAGGCACTGCAGAAGGCTTCCTCATGCCTGCGCTTTGCAGGCACTGAGGAAGCCAGCTTCCTCAGGCCCCCGAAGGCCCCCGTTGCCATCTTGGATTCGGGGGCCTGGAGGAAAGGAGCCCCCCGCAGCAGCGCTGCACATTGCGCTGCCGTGGGGGGCTCAGGGAAGCACGGAGGGAGCCCCCTCCCTGCCGATGCTTCCCTTTAACCCCCGGTACACCGCGATCATGTTTGATCGCGGTGTGCAAGGGGTTAACGTGTCGGGGGCGGTCCGTGATCGCCCCTGACACATTGTGCCGGGTGTCAGCTGTGATAATCAGCTGACACCCGGCCGCGATCAGCGGCGCTCACCACGTGGGCGCCGCTGATCGCACCGACGTACTATCCCGTCCATGGGCATAGGGGCCCAGGTCCCATGGACGGGATAGTACGTCGGATGGCAGAAAGGGGTTAAGGGCCTAAGAACTAACAGGCAAGTAAGCATGTGTTAACTACCTGCTTGTTGTGCCCAGCGCCCATCTCTGCTAGCACAGAGCAGACAGAGATTCAGCATCTCCCGCTGACATCATGTCGACAGAGCAGTGACTTCCCTTCCGCTCTGCTATGTTGACGGGCAATAGAATATGCTCTCATATTTATCATGCCTTCCATTATTGTGAAAGGTATGCAATCTATCTGCTGTGTCCCTAATTAATATCTATTTTATGATTGCTGATTTATTATTGATCAGTTATATATATTGCCAGTACTCTTGTGATGAATCATCTGTGTGGTTTTAACATAATCGAATAAAATTATAGCTTTTAGAGGGAGATTTTCTTCTTTTTTGCCCCCTAAGGTCATATGCAAATTATTTTTTCGTAATTTTGGTACAATCTCTAAAAAGAGCATTTATATAACGTGATCACCATTGCCCACGAATAGGGCAGTATGTATCAGGTGTCAATTTCTCTTTAAATATAATCACATATGAACAAGTTCTAATATTAGAAATGTTGATAAATATTCTGCAATTATTGTATTAAATATATGAAATAAATAATACCATTTTTTTTTTTAAATTTCCTATCTCCTTTCCAGTTATGGGATCTGGCCATACAGAATATTCAAAAAATATGGAATCCCCGGTCCTAGACCGCTACCATTTATTGGAACTTTTCTTGAAAACAAAGATGTGAGTATAAAGACTCATAATAATCTGTTTCTATCCATTATATTAATGTATTCTATTATACATGTATCTAGTAAATAAAACGAATAAAATACTAGACTATATCATTAGTTTTACAGTTAGCATTTATTTCAGTGAGCAGCAAATCTCTGTGAAATTATTCTTACTGTTACAGTTCCACATTATTCCTTAGTACAGATTACTTTGTTTCCCTGGTTGTGCAACTACAGCTGTTATGAATGAGTCACCGGAGGAGGAGGAAAAAACAAAAATGAAAGCTAAGTCCAGAAAACCGGAGAGGTTGGTAGCTAGCGGATTGCAGACCCCTGATCCTATTCACAACAACTAACAGTAGCCGTGGAGCGTTCCTATGGTGGTCCTAGACGCCTCGTCACAGCCGGAGAGCTAAATAAGCCTAAAGAAAGAAAGGGGAAATCTAAACTGCCCCAGAGCAGACCCCAAAGCAATAAACAGCCCCCAACATGTATTGTCTGTGAAAACAGATGAAAACGCAAACACAGGCAGAGCAAACGATGAGGCCCAACTAACTAGATAGGACAGGACAGAAAAGATGCTGGCTGCAATCCGCAAAAATCCTACCAAAAATGTCCCAACACGTCTGATAGGAAAAATGGCCCTGAAGTCACTAGACTTCAAAATCCCTATCTCAGCACTCCAATATATTCTGAAGACAGAGCAAAAGAGATTAAACCGATCAGGGACAAAATGGAAATTCAGCAAAGCCCCAGCCAGGGCTGGCTGAACACAAAACTAAGCAAATCAGACAAAATCTCATGGAACAATAACAGAGCAAAACTTAGCTTTAGAAGACAGGAACTGAACTGGAGGCCAGAGCTCAGAGCAGAGAAATCACCAGCAACCCTACAGGGCGTCGGCTGCCTTATCCACTCAGAGATTCCTGATGTCCAATCGCAATCCACCTGTTCAGGTGACAGGTCTCTCCCATCCAAATCAGTTTCACCACCTCCTTTCACCAGCAGAGGGAGTTCATCGGACATCAAAGGTGAACAAGAAAATGAGCTCACAACAGTACCTCCCCCTTGAGGAGGGGTCACCGAACCCTCATCCAGGCCACCAGGCCGATCAGGATGGGCCCGATGAAAAGCACGAACCAATCTTTCGGCATGAATATCAGATGCAGAGACCCAAGAATTATCCTCCTGGCCATAACCCTTCCACTTAACCAAATACTGGAGTCTCCGTCTAGCCAGACGAGAATCCAGTATCTTCTCAACCTCATATTCCACATTATCTTCAACCAATACAGGGTCAGGAGGTGCCACCACAGGAACTACTGGCTCAACAAACCTCTTCAACAGAGACTTATGAAACACGTTATGGATCTTAAATGTAACAGGAAGAGCCAATCGAAAAGAGACCGGATTAAGAATCTCCAAAATCTTGTAAGGTCCAATAAATCTAGGTTTAAACTTTGGAGAAACCACCTTCATAGAGATATTCTTTGATGACAACCAAACCATATCACCCACCTTAAACCGGGGACCAATGGTCCTATTCTGGTTGGAAAACCGCTGGGCCTTTTCCAGGGAGAGAGACAACTTATCCACCACTTGGTCCCAAATCTGGTGCATTCTCTCCACCACAGTGTCAACACCTGGGCAGGCAGAAGACTGCACCTGCCCTGAAGAGAATCGAGGATGAAACCCAAAGTTACAAAAAAAAGGTGACATCAAAGTGGCAGAACTAGCTCAATTATTTAAAGCAAATTCGGCCAAGGACAAAAATGAGACCCAATCATCCTGATCAGCAGAGATAAAACATCTCAAATAAGACTCCAAAGTCTGGTTTGTTCTCTCCGTCTGCCCATTGGTCTGAGGGTGAAACGCAGAGGAGAAGGACAACTGAATTCCCAGCTTGGAACAAAATGTCCTCCAAAATCTAGAGACAAACTGAACTCCTCTGTCCGATACAATGTTCTCAGGAATCCCATGCAAGCGAACCACCTGTTGCAAAAACAAGGGCACCAACTCTGAGGAAGGTGGCAACTTAGGGAGTGGTACAAGATGGACCATCTTAGGGAATCTATCACAAATCACCCAGATAACAATCATTCTCTGAGAGACAGGCAGATCAGAAATAAAATCCATTGAAATATGGGTCCATGGCCTCCTGGGCACCGGCAAAGGCATCAACAACCCACTAGAGCGAGAACAAGGTTTAGACCGGGAGCAAGTCCCACAGGACTGCACAAAATTCCTGACATCACGAGACAAGGCGGGCCACCAAAAAGACCGACTCACCAAATCTCTAGTACCAAAAATACCTGGATGACCAGCCACTGCGGAGCAATGAACTTCAGACATCACTCTCTTCCTCCACTGGTCAGGAACATACAATTTTCCAATGGGACAACGCTCAGGTTTGTCCTCCTGAAACTTCCAGAGCACGTCTCAAATCAGGCGAGATGGCAGAAAGAACTACCCCCTCACCTAAGATGGTAGCAGGCTTGGTCACAATAGGAGACTCAGCAAAGAAACTCCTAGAGAGGGCGTCTGCCTTGACATTCTTTGTGCCCGGAAGAAAAGAGACCACAAAATCAAAACGTGTGAAAAGCAAGGCCCACCTAGCCTGTCTAGGATTCAAGCGTTTGGCCGACTCAAGGTAAATCAAATTCTTGTGGTCAGTGAGGACCACGACTTGATGTCTAGCTCCCTCCAACCAATGTCTCCACTCCTCAAATGCCCATTTCATGGCAAACAGTTCCCGATTTCCCACATCACAGTTGCGTTCAGATGGGGAGAACTTTCGGGAAAAGAAAGCACAGGGATTCATTTTAGATGTTACCGGATCTTTTTGGGACAAAACAGCTCCTGCACCAATCTCAGAAGCGTCCACGTCTACCTGAAACGGGAGTGAGACATCAGGTTGCCGCAAAACCGGAGCAGAAGTGAACCTCCGCTTCAGCTCCTGAAAGGAAGAAACAGCCTCCGGAGACCAATTCAGCACATCAGCACCCTTCTTAGTCAATGGAGGTTTGGATGAGGCTTTAGGGTCAAATCCAAGAGGGCATCCAGGGGATTAAACAGCAGCATTAACAGGAACAAAGAAGGGTTTAATAATTGTCAATTCAATAAACAGCAACGTGTCTAGTACAGAGACATAATAACTGGCAATAACTGAAGCCTAGTATGGATTAAATAGAGTATCGAGGCCGCAAAGTCCATGCCAATTAGTCCGCTCACCCACTGTAGTGTTTGGGTGGCCAGCAGGACCGTTGCCAGATCTATCCGTAGTTATGGCATTAGAGGAGTGCGGACTGTCATTGTTGCTGTTCTCCTGGCTGGCCGGTGCATACGCTCGCAGCATGAGATCGGCTACTTCCCCCATCAATGCTGCCGTCAGGAACAGAGCACTGGCATCTGACAGTAGTGACTGACATGGGATCGGGAGTGGATAAGATTCTTAAAAAATGCAGCAGGTTCATCCAGTATTGAGAAGTTGAGGTAAATTGGAGAGTTATTGCAATGATATTACAGTTGTGGCCAAAAGTATTGACACCCCTGCAATTCTGTCAGATAATACTCAGTTTCTTCTTGAAAATGATTGCAAACACAAATTCTTTGGTATTATTATCTTCATTTAATTTGTCTTAAATGAAAAAATACAGAAGAGAATGAAACAAAAAGCAAAACATTGATCATTTCACACAAAACTCCAAAAATGGGCCAGACAAAAGTATCTGCAGACCGGATATAACTTCAAGAGAAATGTGCTGTCTTCCAGGTGCAAAAATTAAAGATGTGTCTGACAGGATATCAGGACTCTTCAGACCTACAGATGACTACCCATTCCTGCTACTACATGTGGGGACAAATGACACCGCAAGAAACGACCTGGAAACCATCTGCAGAGACTTTGAAGACTTAGGCAAGAAAGTGAAAGAACTGGGAGCGCAGGTGGTCTTCTCTTCCATCCTCCCAGTGGATGACCATGGAACAAGGAGGTGGAATAAGATTCTGCAGGTGAACAACTGGCTACGTCGATGGTGCCGTCAGCAACGATTTGGATTTCTGGATCACGGAGTGAACTACTTATACGATGGACTACTTGCTAGAGATGGGGTGCACCTTACGAAGACTGGAAAGCATGTATTTGGAAGTCGCCTTGCTACACTTGTAAGGAGAGCTTTAAACTAGAACAACATGGGAAGGGAAGCAAAAGACCAGAAAAAGCCATACACCTGACAAATGCTATTGAGAACTCTGCTATTAGAAGTGGAAAGGAAGAACAAAGACGAAAGAATCTAATTAATAAAAATATTGGAGAAAGAGAAACCAATCACAAACTAAAATGTTTCTATACTAATGCACAAAGCATGGGCAACAAACAAGAAGAATTGGAACTACTAACACAGGAAAAGAAATATGATGTCATTGGAATCACTGAAACTTGGTGGGACAATACACATGATTGGAATACAAGACTAGAAGGATACAACTTATTTGCAAGAAACAGACCTGATAAACGAGGAGGAGGTGTCGCATTGTATGTTAGAAACGCGTATATCTGCACAGAGATTGAAGCTTCAGAGACTGGGAGTTCTGTGGAAACTGTTTGGGTAAGAATACAAGGACAGAACAATGGAAAAGACACCATTGTAGGCATTTACTACAGGCCGCCTGTGCAAGCTGAAGATATGGATGAACTCTTTATGCATCAAATGGCCAAGTTCTCCAAAAAATATGACATAGTTGTCATGGGAGATTTCAACTATCCAGACATTTGTTGGGAATCTCTCTCAGGCAAAACTAACAGGTCAAGGAAATTCTTATCCTCTCTTGCTGACAACTTTATCTTCCAAAAGGTAAGGGAGAAAACAAGGGGAACTGCTACCTTGGATCTAATCCTTATAAACAGGGAGGAAATGGTTGAGGAGGTAAAAGTGGCTGGGACCCTAGGAGGTAGCGACCATGCTATTTTAGAATTTTGGATAACTAGAGGCGGAAGACCTGTGAAGACTCAGACGTCAAGGTTAGATTTCAGAAAGGCAGATTTTAAGGGATTCAGAAAGAGAATTGGAGGGATCCAATGGCTGGATATCCTTAAAGACAAAAATGTCCAGGAAGGATGGGAAATCTTGAAAAATGAAATTCTCAAAGCACAGTTGTTAACAATTCCGAAAAGAGGGAAGAATAAGAAGCATTTAAGGAAACCAGGATGGATGAACACAGAACTTAAGCACATGCTAAAAAGGAAGAAAGAAATGTTTATAAAATGGAAAGAGGGAGGCATATCTAAAGAAGAATATAATGCTGTCTGCAGAACCTGCAGGGCACAAATCAGATTTTCTAAAGCTGAAAATGAATTGAGGCTTGCAAGAGATGTCAAAAGCAATAATAAAGGATTTTGGGGATATGTCAAAAGTAAAAGAAAAGTCAAAGATGCTATAGGATTTTTACAGGAAGAAAATGATGAAATGGTAAGACAGGATGTTGAGAAGGCTGAACTTTTAAATTCCTATTTTGCATCTGTTTTCTCTCAGAAAGGAAATGTAACATCAACTGTTATTCACTGTCCTATTAAGGGAATAGAAGAATCCAGGATATCTATAAACAGAAAGATAGTGAGGAAACACTTAGCTAACCTAAATGAATTCAAGTCTCCAGGTCCAGATGAATTACACCCCAGAGTACTGAAGGAGATAGCAGAAGAAATTTTTGAACCCCTCTCCATAATCTTTGAAAATTCTTGGAGAACAGGAGAAGTGCCAGAAGACTGGAGAAGAGCAAATGTTGTTCCTATCTTCAAAAAGGGGAAGAAGGTGGACCCAGGCAACTATAGGCCGGTGAGTCTGACTTCTATACCAGGAAAGATCTTTGAACAAATTATTAAACAACATGTATGTCAATACCTGGATAAGAATGAAGTGATTAAACAGAGTCAGCATGGGTTTGTAACTAATAAGTCATGTCAGACTAACTTAATTTCCTTCTATGACGGTATCACTGATTGGGTGGATCAAGGAAATGCTGTAGATATAGTATATCTTGACTTCAGCAAAGCATTTGACAAAGTCTCTCATACAATCCTTATTGAAAAAATGACTAAGTATGGAATGGACAAGGCAACTGTTAGGTGGATTCATAACTGGCTTAGTGATCGGACCCAAAGAGTGGTCGTAAATGGCTGCACATCCAGTTGGAAGAATGTCTCAAGTGGGGTACCACAGGGCTCTGTCCTGGGCCCTGTATTGTTCAACATCTTTATCAACGATTTAGATGAAGGAATTGAGGGTAAACTGATTAAATTTGCTGATGACACAAAGCTAGGAGGGATAGCTAATACTAGAGAAGAGAGAGAGAGGATTCAAAAAGATTTAAATAAACTGGAGAAGTGGGCAGCAACTAACAGAATGGTTTTTAACAGGGAGAAATGCAAAGTACTACATCTGGGCAATAAAAATGAAAAAGCATATATAGAATGGGAGGAATAGGGCTAAGTGACAGCACATGTGAAAAAGACTTGGGTATACTAATAGATCACAGACTGAATATGAGTCAACAGTGTGATGCAGCAGCAAAAAAGGCAAATGCAATTCTAGGATGTATTAACAGAAGCATACAGTCTAGATCACGTGAAGTCATTATTTCCCTCTACTCCTCTTTGGTCAGACCTCATCTGGAATATTGTGTCCAGTTTTGGGCACCACATTTTAAAAAAGACATCAACAAACTGGAGCAAGTTCAGAAAAGAGCGACCAGAATGGTGACCGGTCTGCAAACCTTGTCTTATGAGGAAAGGTTGCAGGATTTGTGAATGTTTAGTTTGCAAAAGAGAAGACTGAGAGGAGACTTAATAGCTGTCTACAAATATCTAAAGGGCTGTCACATTGTAGAAGGATCAACTTTATTCTCATTTGCACAAGGAAAGACTAGAAGCAATGGGATGAAACTGAATGGGAGGAGACACAGATTAGATATTAGAAAAAACATTTTGACAGTTAGAGTGATCAATGAGTGGAACAGGCTGCCATGAGAAGTGGTGAGTTCTCCTTCAATGGAAGTCTTCAAACAGAGGCTGGACAGACATCTGACTGGGATCATTTAGCGAATCCTGCTTTGAGCAGGGGGTTGGACCAGATGGCCCAGGAGGTCCCTTCCAACTCTACGATTCTATGATTCTATTGGCACCCTCAGCCTAATGCTTGGTTGCACAACCTTTAGCCAAAATAACTGCGATCAACCGCTTCCGGTAACCATCAATGAGTTTCTTACAATGCTCTGCTGGGATTTTAGACCATTCTTCTTTGGCAAACTGCTCCAGGTCCCTGATATTTGAAGGGGCCTTCTCCAAACTGCCATTTTTAGATCTCTCCACAGGTGTTCTATGGGAGTCAGGTCTGGACTCATTGCTGGCCACCTTAGAAGTCTCCAGTGCTTTCTCTCAAACCATTTTCTAGTGCTTTTTGAAGTGTGTTTTGGGTCATTGTCCTGCTGGAAGACCCATGACCTCTGAGGGAGACCCAGCTTTCTCACACTGGGCCCTACATTATGCTGCAAAATTTGTTGGTAGTCTTCAGACTTCATAATGCCATGCACACGGTCAAGCAGTCCAGTGCCAGAGGCAGCAAAGCAACCCGAAAACATCAGGGAACCTCCGCCATGTTTGACTGTAGGGACCTTGTTCTTTTCTTTGAATGCCTCTTTTTTTCTCCTGTAAACTCTATGTTGATGCCTTTGCCCAAAAAGCTCTACTTTTGTCTCATCTGACCAGAGAACATTCTTCCAAAACGTTTTAGGCTTTTTCAGGTAAGTTTTGGCAAACTCCAGCCTGGCTTTTTTATATCTCGGGGTAAGAAGTGGGGTCTTCCTGGGTCTCCTACCATACAGTCCCTTTTCATTCAGACGCCGACGGATAGTACGGGTTGACACTGTTGTACCCTCGGACTGCAGGGCAGCTTGAACTTGTTTGGATGTTAGTCGAGGTTCTTTATCCAACATCCGCACAATCTTGCGTTGAAATCTCTTGTCAATTTTTCTTTTCCGTCCACATCTAGGGAGGTTAGGCTAACCACAGTGCCATGGGCTTTAAACTTCTTGATGACACTGCACACTGTAGACACAGGAACATTCAGGTCTTTGGAGATGGACTTGTAGCCTTGAGATTGCTCATGCTTCCTCACAATTTGGTTTCTCAAGTCCTCAGACAGTTCTTTGGTCTTCTTTCTTTTCTCCATGCTCAATGTGGTACACGCAAGGACACAGGACAGAGGTTGAGTTAACTTTAATCCATGTCAACTGGCTGCAAGTGTGATTTAGTTATTGCCAACACCTGTTAGGTGCCACAGGTAAGTTACAGGTGCTGTTAATTACACAAATTAGAGAAGCATCACATGATTTTTCGAACAGTGCCAATACTTTTGTCCACCCTCTTTTTTATGTTTGGTGTGGAATTTTATCCAATTTGGCTTTAGGACAATTCTTTTTGTGTTTTTTCATTTAAGACAAATTAAAAGAAGATAATAATACCAAAGAATTTGTGATTGCAATCATTCTCAGGAAGAAACTGAATATTATCTGACAGAATTGCAGGGGTGTCAATACTTTTGGCCACAACTGTATGTTGTAATTGTAGTGCAATTTTCAACACAATTAATTAAAAAAACAACTTGAAGACATTTGACGACCTCGCTGTAAACTGAGCTGTGTATTTCTTCCCATTATCTCCTTCCTTTCAAATGTTATCCTCAAAGTATTATAGTCCCAAGGACCTTAATGCTTGTAGGGGAGTAATCCCCAGGCATCAATGGGCCCTTTCACAGCAAAGTAACATTGGGCCCTGTGTTCCTCACAAAACAAAGCATGGAGCTTGGACAATGGAACCTCCAGTCTAGTGAGCCTTGGTTTCCTTGGTGTTGATACTGGACCTGCACGGATGTTTAAAAGTGTCTTTCTATGGGTTTGTAGCTTAAACTTATGTCTATGCACACATCACATGCATAGACTTATCTATAGGAAAAAACCTTATGCCATAAAATCAATAATTTTATTATAAATGATTAAAAGGCATTGAAATACAATGCAATATTGGTGGGAATAAGTACAAGAAGCAACAAGGCACAAAAACAGGTACAGAAGGTAAGCTCAAAATTAGAGCATAAATGTACAAAAATTATTACTATATGCCCATTTTATTTAACAAAATCTAAAAAGTGAGCAGCAGTAAAAAGTTAAATGGATTCATGTATATTCAAAATTAGGTGCGTTATAGAAATTAATCGTGGTGCCCAAAAAATGTACACATGTATATATGCTCAATAATAGATCATCAATGCAAACTGCTATATAATCCAAGTGATAAACATATAGGAAGAAGTATTCGATCCAGAGCAAAATACAAGGAGCAAATAGGCTACAAGAGTAAAACGCAATATGATGATAAAAGTATATAGATTATCATTATAAAATCACAACTGATTTACTGCTGCCAGGGCAACAACTGTACCAGAATGGCCGTGGTACCCCTGACGCGCATTTCGCAGTTAGGCTTTTTCCAAAGGGTATGTGCCTTATCTATAGGAGCCGAGCACATGTGAACAGATTACTGGAGTGCAACAACGCAGATAATGATCATGCGGAAGTTGTCAACTCAACTAAAGATGTTCATTCTCCTACCACAGAAGGAAAGTTTAACTATAGCAACAAATAGTTATTCGTGTATAGGGTAACAAGTCATACAATCTTAGCAATAATAATATTAATAACAACAGTACAACAATTGCAATATCTTGTGACGGATCAACGCCTTTCTGTCTGAGATCAACGGACGTCAGTCCCAATGATAGGACTCTTCACTGTAATTATGCTGTTCATGCGCTTCTGATTATTATACTGGCACTAATTGGAGTCACCAGTATTTCCTGCTAGACCGCAAATCCCTTTTATAAGCGAGCCACTTAGTACCCTGTTTGTGTTCGTCACTCTGGCCACCCTCGGTCCCTTCTAGACTGCGGCATCGGCCAACACCCTGTACTGTACATCTACACTGCACACAAGGTTCACTTGAGTCTAGTCACCACGGCAGATGTTCAGCCTTGTAAAATGATTAGCATTTGACCTTTTGTGCTTGACCTGCTGCATCTGAATATCGAGTTTTGGCTTGTGAAAGCTAGACTTTGGGTCTTGACCAACGAAGTCTGGGCCTCGGGTCTTGATTGGTGAAGTTT
This sequence comes from Dendrobates tinctorius, assembly GCF_039654945.1. Classification (NCBI taxonomy): domain Eukaryota; kingdom Metazoa; phylum Chordata; class Amphibia; order Anura; family Dendrobatidae; genus Dendrobates; species Dendrobates tinctorius. The sequence continues at coordinate 68,159,880 of NW_027361676.1, read as the reverse complement.
GGGCTTCGGTGCTTGACCAAAGATGTCTCGCCTGCCTCGGTCCTTAGCAACCCTTCAGTCGCTCTGCCTCAGTGTCCTACTGCTCACACATCCACTCTTTCGCTTGCTGGCAACACCTTAAAAACTCCGGCCTTTTATAATTGACTAACTGAAGAGCCCGGCGCTGCCCGGGCATAGTAACTAACTACGGTTAGTTATAACAAATTATAATGATTATATCTACAGTATATATATAAAGCTGAGTGTAGAGCCCAGCCCACTCCGCATAGCCACATTCAATTATAATATCCCACATCATCCCGTCAGCCAGAGCTACGGACCACTACCCCTAATATCCCACATCATCCTGTCAGCCAGAGCCACCGGACAACTACCTTTTATATCCCACATCATCCCGTCACAGCCGCCGGGCTACTACCCCTTATATCCCACATCATCCCGTCAGCCAGAGCTACGGACCACTACCCCTAATATCCCACATCATCCTGTCAGCCAGAGCCACCGGACAACTACCTTTTATATCCCACATCATCCCGTCACAGCCGCCGGGCTACTACCCCTTATATCCCACATCATCCCGTCAGCCAGAGCCACCAGACTACTACCCCTAATATCCCACATCATCCCGTCAGCCAGAGCAGAGCCACCGGACTACTCCCCGTAATATCCCACATCATCCCATCAGCCAGAGCCACCGAACTACTACCCCTAATATCCCACATCATCCCATCAGCGTGGGGTCATAACCAGAGCGCTGAGTGGAACGGTCCTAACTTCCATACCGGGGATCCCTGAAAAGAGAGGCCTGGTGTCAGAACCAAAGAGCTGAGTGGATTTACCTTGACTTCCATACCAATGATCTCTTTAATAGAAGCCTGGGGTGAGAATCAGAGCGCTGAGGGATTTACCCTAACTTCCATAATGGAGATCCCTTTAAGAGAGGCCTGGGGTCAGTACCAAAGCGCAGAGTGGATTTGCCCTAACTTCCATACCGGAGATCCCGTTAAGAGAGGCTTGGGGTCAGTACCAAAGCGCAGAGTGGATTTGCCCTCACTTCCATACCAATGATCCCTTTAAGAGGGGCCTTGGGTCAGAACCAGAGCGCTGAGTGGATTTGCCCTGACTTGCATACCAATGATCCCTTTAATAGAACCCTGGGGTCAGAATCAAAGCGCTGAGGGATTTGCCCTAACTTCCATGCAGGAGATCCCTTTAAGAGAGCCTGGGGTCAGTACCAAAGCACACAGTGGATTTGCCCTAACTTCCATACCAATGATCCCTTTAAGAGACCCTGGGGTCAGAACCACAGAGCTGAGTGGAACGGTCCTAACTTCCATACCGGGGATCAATTTAAGAGAGGCCTGGGGTCAAAACCAAAGCGCTGGATGGATTTGCTCTGACTTCCATACCAATGATCCCTTTAAGAGGGAAGATGTGCCTAAAGGATGGAAGATGTGTGATGTGTATATGGGCACAGGAGAGGGATTCATTTCTGTCATGTGCTCTCTGCTCCTTTTTGGGGGGCAGACAATGGCTGGGAGCTTATGTTCCCAGGGATACTAGATTTCTCCTACCATGTCAGTCTCTGCTGAGGTGTTGTCAAGTGGGAAAACTTGCTCATAGCAACCAATCACAGCTCAGCTTCTTTTGAACAGCTCTGGTGAAATGAAAGATGCTTCGTGATTGGTTGGCGATACACACATACATACATTCAGTTTTATATATATAGATAGCTGCGCCAAAGCCACCACCTGACCCAGCGTCCCATTCAAGTCCATCGCTCTACAAATGCTTCCTTCTGTTTGCTAATCAGATGGTGACATTTGGTTGTGAGTGCTATAGAGCATTGATGAGCCACATCTTTTGCCCTTCACCCCCTTACACACACACACAAACACAACCATATAAAAGGGGGTCCTCTAGAGCAGGGGTGAACAACCTGCTGCCCTGGGGACACTTGCGGCCTGCAATGCCATTCTGTGCAACCCCCAAATATATGAACAGCAAAATGCTTGACTGACAGGTTAACTGTATGTGAGCAGCCACATATAGAAGAGTAGTAGCAGCAGCTGAAGAACAGGGACAGGCAAGTACTAATGACACCTTGTGTAGACATCTCAGTGTGCCTCATAGAATCAGGAGAATTGGGTCTCTAAACCTATTTGGCACTTCAGAAAATCATATCTGACTTAGGCAGGTGGCGTCTGTGCCTGTGGCTCGAGTCTCTGAAATATATTGGAGTTCTGAATCATTAGGCAGTAAATAAAAACCCATGATCTATTGTAAAGAGCTGTGTACATGACCTCTTCCTCTTTAGGGCTTATTCAAACAGTTTTTTAAGAGGATTTAGAAAAGGATTTTGCTGTAAGTCCACATAAAATACTTAAAATACTCTTTCAATAAGCTTCCTATTAGTTTTATTGCAAAATATTCAAAATAGCGTGAAAAAAACCTCACTTTGTACACTAAAGGAGCTTTATAAATTAAAGTAAATTGGGAACTTATTCAAAGAGTATTTGATACAGTTTTTGATGTGGATTTAGGTGCAGAATCTATTCCTAAATCCTCTTTAAAAAAAACTTAATGCGAACGTACCCGACGTAGCATATGAGATTGTATAACAGAAGCATAAATGTCATCATCATCACCCACCAGAGACGCTTACAGCAATGTCCCAATTTCAAGGTGAATAATATTATTCATGATATTTATGGTTTATGACTGTACTAACCAGTTACTCTATCTACAGCTAAGGCTAATTTCACATTAGTGTTTTTTAGCTCAGCGCTTCGTGCGCAATAGAAATGCATGCAAAAGCGCATCATGCGTTTTTGCATGCGTTTGCGTATTTTATGCGCATGCGTTTTAACCAGTTTCTAGCCATGTTTGTTCTTAAAACGCATGCATACGCAAACACAGGCATATGCATGTCCATAGACTGTAATGCGTTTTTTTAACGCCGTTGAACGGACCCGAAACTGAAACAGGTTGCGTCTGGCGCGTCTAGACACACACCTGAAAAAAACCGCATGCGCGCAATAACGCAGCCGAACGCATGCAAACGCAAGACCATGCGCATGCCATGTTAAACATAGGTGTGCATGACGCATGTGCACGGATGCGCACGATGCGCTGCACAAAAAACGCTAATGTGAAACCAGCCTAACAATGTTCTTTCCTTAGGTTCCAGATTATCACTTTTTTTATTATGGTACTTAAAAAAGCAAATACTTTTTTTTGTCTTTAGGGAGTTTTTGAATTTGACATGGAATGTTTCAAAAAATATGGAAAAATATGGGGGTAAGTAAAAAATAGGAAAATTTGACACTCTATGCTGAAATACTGGTATATGAAATTTTCTGAAAAGTGAGAAGTGCTTAGAGGAGGAGCATGATCTAGCACAGCCCAACAGATTTTGTAATAATTTATGCTAGAATTTGGCTTTAATTATAGCAAAAATGTACTGTGGATCTCATGACTGGAGTACATTTCTGACCCTGGTGCGTCGTCAGACTGAAAAAATGCATATATACAGTATATATCCACACACACATACAGTGGGGAAAAAAAGTATTTAGTCAGTCAGCAATAGTGCAAGTTCCACCACTTAAAAAGATGAGAGGCGTCTGTAATTTACATCATAGGTAGACCTCAACTATGGGAGACAAACTGAGAAAAAAAAATCCAGAAAATCACATTGTCTGTTTTTTTTTTCATTTTATTTGCATATTATGGTGGAAAATAAGTATTTGGTCAGAAACAAAATTTCATCTCAATACTTTGTGATATATCCTTTGTTGGCAATGACAGAGGTCAAACGTTTTCTGTAAGTCTTCACAAGGTTGCCACACACTGTTGTTGGTATGTTGGCCCATTCCTCCGTGCAGATCTCCTCTAGAGCAGTGATGTTTTTGGCTTTTCGCTTGGCAACACGGACTTTCAACTCCCTCCAAAGGTTTTCTATAGGGTTGAGATCTGGAGACTGGCTAGGCCACTCCAGGACCTTGAAATGCTTCTTACGAAGCCACTCCTTCGTTGCCCTGGCTGTGTGCTTTGGATCATTGTCATGTTGAAAGACCCAGCCACGTTTCATCTTCAATGCCCTTGCTGATGGAAGGAGGTTTGCACTCAAAATCTCACGATACATGACCCCATTCATTCTTTCATGTACCCGGATCAGTCGTCCTGGCCCCTTTGCAGAGAAACAGCCCCAAAGCATGATGTTTCCACCACCATGCTTTACAGTAGGTATGGTGTTTGATGGATGCAACTCAGTATTCTTTTTCCTCCAAACACGACAAGTTGTGTTTCTACCAAACAGTTCCAGTTTGGTTTCATCAGACCATAGGACATTCTCCCAAAACTCCTCTGGATCATCCAAATGCTCTCTAGCAAACTTCAGACGGGCCTGGACATGTACAGGCTTAAGCAGTGGGACACGTCTGGCACTGCAGGATCTGAGTCCATGGTGGCGTAGTGTGTTACTTGTGGTAGGCCTTGTTACATTGGTCCCAGCTCTCTGCAGTTCATTCACTAGGTCCCCCTGCGTGGTTCTGGGATTTTTGCTCACCGTTCTTGTGATCATTCTGACCCCATGGGGTGGGATTTTGTGTGGAGCACCAGATCGAGGGAGATTATCAGTGGTCTTGTATGTCTTCCATTTTCTAATTATTGCTCCCACAGTTGATTTCTTCACTCCAAGCTGGTTGGCTATTGCAGATTCAGTCTTCCCAGCCTGGTGCAGGGCTACAATTTTGTTTCTGGTGTCCTTTGACAGCTCTTTGGTCTTCACCATAGTGGAGTTTGGAGTCAGACTGTTTGAGGGTGTGCACAGGTGTCTTTTTATACTGATAACAAGTTTAAACAGGTGCCATTACTACAGGTAATGAGTGGAGGAAAGAGGAGACTCTTAAAGAAGAAGTTACAGGTCTGTGAGAGCCAGAAATCTTGATTGCTTGTTTCTGACCAAATACTTATTTTCCACCATAATATGCAAATAAAATGAAAAAAAAACAGACAATGTGATTTTCTGGATTTTTTCTTCTCAGTTTGTCTTCCATAGTTGAGGTCTACCTATGATGTAAATTACAGACGCCTCTCATCTTTTTAAGTGGTGGAACTTGCACTATTGCTGACTGACTAAATACTTTTTTTCCCCACTGTACATGTATATACTGTATATTACATAGTCTCCTTTATTATATATATTGCCAGCCATTATTATGCAGTGCCCTCTCTTGTTGTTTACAGCACCGTCCTCTACATATTGGATTAAATATAGCCCTGTTTTTTATTACATTTCATCCTGTCTTGTTAGCTGTATAATGCAATGATGGCTGATGGAGCATGGGGAAGCTTCTTTTCTGGTCGTCTGGTCACCAGCTCCTCCATCAGCAGTCATTTTATATCTAAAAAGAGAGAGTACTATGTAATAAAAGAGGGCGCTATGAATAACAAAAATAACAAAAATAAACTATGTAGGAGACAGCACTGTACATAACAGCAGAAGAAGCTATATAATAAGGGATGGCACCATATATAACTACATGTAGAGAGCATGGTATGTAATAAGGGACAGTGTTATACATAATAAAAGAGGAAACTATGTAGCTATGGATGGTGTTATGCAGAATTAGTGAGTACTCTATATACTAAGGGACTGTTTTAGACATAGTGAGTACACTATATACTAAGGGATTGTGTTAGACATAATAAGCGATAATAATGTCTTCCTCCACCTCCCACTGTTCCTATGTCCATTATAAGTCCCCCTTCCTCCCATTCCAATCCCCCACCCCTCATTGTCCTCCTCCCCACCGCATCCCATTATTGTCCTCTCCCCCACCCCATCATTGCCCATTCCACCACCTCCATCATTTCCTCCTCCCCCACCCCCCCATTATTGCCCTTTCGACCACCATCATTGTCCTTTTCACCACCACGATCATTGCATTCTCCCCCACCACCCCATCATTGTCCTTTCCACCACCACCATCATTGCATTCTCCCCCATAACCCCATCATTGTTCTTTCCACCACCTCCATCATTGCTTGTTCCGCCGCCACCCCATCATTGCCCTTTCCACCACCTCCATCATTGCTTTCTCCCCTACCACCCTATCATTGCCCTTTCCATCACTCCCATCATTGCCCTTTCCACCACCTCTATCATTGCCTTCTCCTTCACCACCTCCATCATTGCCTTCTTCCCCACCACTTCCATCATTGTCTTTTCCACTACCAGCATCATTGTATTCTTCTCCCGCCTCCATCAATGCCTTCTCCCCCACCCCATCATTGCCCTTTCCATCACCTCCATCATTTCCTCCTCCCCCAACATCCCCTATTTTCTTCTGCAGAGCTACAGGGATCGGTCCATACCTGCCGCACATAAGGGCAATCTGGTCAAGGGCCCCCTGGAGCCTCAGGGCCAGATAAACAGGCCAGATTGCCCTCATTGTTAGCTGCCCTGCAGGGGCCCCCTCCACCTCCGGGCCCCAATGCAGCCACACAGGCTGCACGTGCGGTATGTCCGCCCATGTGTATATGTGTTTATATATATATATATATATATATATATATATATACAGCTCCGGCAAAAATTAAGAGACCACTGCAAAATTTTCAGTTTGTCTGATTTTTCTCTTTATAGGTATACTAGCTGAAGAGCCCAGCGCTGCCCGGGCATAGTAACTAACTGTGATTAGTTATAGCAAATTATAATTATCCTCCATCCCATAGTCCCGTGCCCATATACCCATCATACATATCCACAATCCCATAGGCCCGTGCCCATATACCCATCATACATATCCTCCATCCCATAGTCCCATGCCCATATACCCATCATACATATTCTCCATCCCATAGTCCCATGCGCATATACCCATTATACATATTCTCCATCCCATAGTTCCATGCCCATATACCCATCATACATATTCGCCATCCCATAGTCGAGTGCCCATATACCCATCATACATCCTCCATCCCATAGTCCCGTGCCCATATACCCATCATACGTATCTGCCATCTCATAGTCCCGTGCCCATATACCCATCATACATATCCTCCATCTCATAGTCGAGTGCCCATATACCCGTCACACATCCTCCATCCCATAGTCCCGTGCCCATATACCCATCATACATATTCTCCATCCCATAGTCCCGTGCACAAATACCCATCATACATATTCTCCATCCCATAGTCCCATGCCCATATACCCATCATACATATCCTCCATCCCATAATCGAGTGCCCATATACCCGTCACGCATCCTCCATCCCATAGTCCCGTGCCCATATACCCATCATACATATTCTCCATCCCATAGTCCCATGTCCATATACCCATCATACATATCCTCCATCCCATAGTCCCGTGCCCATATACCCATCATACATATCCGCCATCTCATAGTCCCGTGCCCATATACCCGTCATACATATCCTCCATCCCATAGTCCAGTGCCCATATACCGATCACACATCCTCCATCCCATAGTCCCGTGCCCATATACATATCCGCCATCCCATAGTCCCGTGCCCATATACCCGTCAAACATATCCTCCATCCCATAGTCCAGTGCCCATATACCCATCACACATCCTCCATCCCATAGTCAACCATTATGACATAATGAGCGGCTGCGGGGCTTGCGACCTATGATGACATCAGCGTCGCCATGGCAACCATTGTGACGACATAATGAGGGGCGGGGCTTGATACGCACACACTGCTTCCCCAGTATGCAAATAGGGGCATTATGACATCACAATGAGGGGCGGGGCTTGACACGCACACACTTTTTCCCCCAGTATGTAGATAGGGGCAAAATTGTTTGGTGAATTGGAACGCGCGGGGTTAAAATTTCGCCTCACAACATAGCTTAGGACGCTCTCGGGGTCCAGACGTGTGACTGTGCCAAATTTTGTGGCTGTAGCTGCGACGGTACGGATGCCTATCCCGGACACTCACACATACACACACATACACACATACATACACACATACAGTCATATTTTAAAGCTTGGGCACCCCTATTAATGTTAACCTTTTTTCTTTATAACAATTTTGGTTTTTGCACCAGCTATTTCAGTTTCATATATCTAATAACTGATGGACTCAGTTATATTTCTGGATTCAAATGAGGTTTATTGTACTAACAGAAAATGTGCAATCTGCATTTAAACAAAATTTGACCGGTGCAAAAGTATGGGCACCCTTATCATTTTCTTGATTTGAACACTCCTAACTACTTTTTACTGACTTCCTGAAGCACTAAATTGGTTTTGTAACCTCATTGAGCTTTGAACTTCATAGCCAGGTGTATCAAATCATGAGAAAAGGTATTTAAGGTGGCCACTTGCAAGTAGTTCTCCTATTTGATTCTCCTATGAAGAGTGGCATCATGGGCTCCTCAAACAACGCTCAAATGATCTGAAAACAAAGATTATTCAACATAGCTTTTCAGGGGAAGGATACAAAAAGTTGTCTCAGAGATTTAGCCTGTCAGTTTCCACTGTGAGGAACATAGTAAGGAAATGGAAGAACACAGGTACAGTTCTTGTTAAGCCCAGAAGTGGCAGGCCAAGAAAAATATCAGAAAGGCAGAGAAGAAGAATGGTGAGAACAGTCAAGGACGATCCACAGACCACCTCTAAAGACCTGCAGCATCATCTTGCTGCAGATGGTGTCACTGTGCATCGGTCAACAATACAGCGCACTTTGCACAAGGAGAAGCTGTATGGGAGAGTGATGCGAAAGAAGCCGTTTCTGCAAGCACTCCACAAACAGAGTCGCTTGAGGTATGCAAAAGCACATTTGGACAAGCCAGTTACATTTTGGAAGAAGGTCCTGTGGACTGATGAAACAAAGATTGAGTTGTTTGGTCATACAAAAAGGCGTTATGCATGGAGGCTAAAAAACACAGCATTCCAAGAAAAACACTTGCTACCCACAGTAAAATTTGGTGGAGGTTCCATCATGCTTTGGGGCTGTGTGGCCAATGCCGGCACCGGGAATCTTGTTAAAGTTGAGGGTCGCATGGATTCAACTCAGTATCAGCAGATTCTTGACAATAATGTGCAAGAATCAGTGACGAAGTTGAAGTTACGCGGGGATGGATATTTCAGCAAGACAGTGATCCAAAACACAGCTCCAAATCTACTCAGGCATTCATGCAGAGGAACAATTACAATGTTCGGGAATGGCCATCCCAGTCCCCAGACCTGAATATCATTGAACATCTGTGGGATGATTTGAAGCGGGCTGTCCATGCTCGGCGACCATCAAACTTAACTGAACTGGAATTGTTTTGTAAAGAGGAATGGTCACAAATACCTTCATCCAGGATCCAGGAACTCATTAATAGCTACAGGAAGCGACTAGAGGCTGTTATTTTTGCAAAAGGAGGATCTACGAAATATTAATGTCACTTTTATGTTGAGGTCCATACTTTTGCACCGGTCAAATTTTGTTTAAATGCAGATTGCACATTTTCTGTTAGTACAATAAACCTCATTTGAATCCAGAAATATAACTGAGTCCATCAGTTATTAGATATATGAAACTGAAATAGCTGTTGCAAAAACCAAAATTGTTATAAAGAAAAAAGGTTAACATTAATAGGGGTGCCCAAACTTTAACATATGACTGTACATACACACTTTGAGCTTTATATATTAGAGTTTTGAGTAAAATGTAAATTGCACTTTTATTCTATAAACTTCTAACAACATGTCTTCGAATTTCCAAGCACTAAATTTTGTATTTATTTTCAGAAAAATGAAATGGCCAAAATAACAAAAAATGCAGTGCTTGTGTAGGATTCGCCGGTACGCAGGATGCAGTGACGAGACGGAGACGGAGCAAGCTTAAATGCAACTTTTATACAGGGGCTATTTGAGTAACTAGCAAGCTGTCAACAGTTGTCCTTGCAGGGATGCAAACAATAATATACAGATAACACAATATTAACTACCCGGTCGGAATCGGTAACTATAAGGCCGCGGTATGGCCGACTATAAGTCCGAGAACTATAACTAGTTAAATACGATGTGTCACTTATCCTTCTCTGACGTCCGACAGAGTTGTTGTAGATGTCTATTAGGCATCTCAGTCGCTGGGCCCAGCCGACGAGGAGTTGACGTAAGCTTCTGGCGTTCCTACGCCCAGGTGGAGCAAGGGCACAGCAGGCCCCTGAAGAGTTCCTCAGTGTTGAGCCTCCTGGCGGAGTCGAGATGGCAGCGGCCGGGGCCTGGACGTATGGCAGCGGGCAGGCCGCAGTCGCAGGCTGGAGTCGGGTACCGGTGGCCGCGGATGGCAGTGGGCAGGCCGCAGCCGCAGGCTGGAGTCGGGCAGCGGCGTCCGCGGATGGCAGCAGACAGGCCGCAGCCGCGAGTCTGAGTGTCGGGAGCGGGAGCGCGGTCGTCTGGTCGGCGTCCCCCTGCTGGGTGCCGTTTGCTCCCTAATACCGGTGAGTCCCTGTTCAATCTCTCTGGTAGATGCTCGCTCCTTCTGGCTCTCTGGCACCACCTAGGCTTCCTGCTCCTTCTCTCCCGCTCTGTTGAGTGCCCCCTGCTGGTGTTCTGAGTTTCTTTTATACTTGCTCTGCCCCCACTCCTTCTAGAACTGTCCCTTGTCCGTCCTCTAATTATGTCCCCCGGAAACAGTTCCCCTAGGAACCCTGGTGACAGTCTCCTTGGTTCCGGCCCAGTTACACAGTGGAAACTCTTCCCCCTACATTTGCAGACGTCAAATAATGCTAAGAAAATAAGTTCATAATCATTTAGAAACAACAATACTAATGTTTTAACTCAAGAAGAGTTCAGAAATCAATATTTTGTGAAATAACCATGATTTTTAATCACAGCTTTCATGCATCTTGGCATGCTTTCCACCAGTCTTTCACACTACTTTTGGGTGACCTTATGCCACTCCTGGTAAAAAAAATTTAAGCAGTTCTTCTTTGTTTGATGGCTTGTGATTATCAATCTTCCTATTCATTACATTCCAGAGATTTTCAATGGGGTTCAGGTCTTGAGATTGGGCTGGCCATGACAGGGATTTGATGTGGTGGTCCTTCATCCACACATTGATTGACCTAGCTGTATGACATGGCACATTGTCCTGCTGGAAAACCCAGTCCTCAGAGTTGGGGAACATTGCCTGAGCAGAAGGAATCAACTGGTTTTCCAGGATAATCTTGTATGCTGCTTGATTCATATGTCCTTCACAAAGATTAACCTGCCCAATTCCAGCCTTGCTGAAGCATATCCAGATCATCACCGATCCTCCACCAAATTTCACAGTGGGTGCAAAACACTGTGGCTTGTACTCCTCTCCAGGTCTACGTCTAACCATTAGACGACCAGGTGTTGGGCAAAGCTGAAAATTAGCTCATCAGAGAAGATTACCTTACTCCAGTCCTCTATGGTTCAATCCTTATGGTCTTTGGCAAACTTCAGCCTGGCTCTCCTTTGCTTCTCATTGATGAAAGGATTTTTTCTAGCTTTACATGACTTGAGCCCTGCCTCTAGGAGCCTGTTACGAACTGTTCTTGCCGTGCACTTCACCACAGCTGCCATTTGCCATTCCTTTTGTAGGTCACTTGATGTCATCCTGCGGTTGCTGAATGACATTCGAATAAGATGACTGTCATCCTGGTCAGTGGAGAGTCGTTTTCGCCCTCTGCCGGTCTGTAACTTTGTTGTACCCAATATCTGCTTCTTGACCTTGTTGTACCCAATATCTGCTGCTTGACCTTGTTGTACCCAATATCTGCTGCTTGACCTTGTTGTAATGGATTGCCATCTTAGAAATTTTAAGGATAGAGACAACATGATGCTCACTTTATCCCTCTGCTAGTAAAGCCAGAATTGAGCCCTTCTTTTCCTCACTTAAGACTTTTCTTTTCAACACCTTTGGCATGGTTAAAAGTTATTTTTTCATTCCTATTACTTTTGGGATATTACTAGCAATTGTTTTGCCATCCAGCTTGTCCTATTGCAAGAGGATTGTGAACACCACAGCAGAGTTTTTTATACTTTCCCTCGTTAAATAAGATTTGGTTCAAAAGCACATTAAGCAGAGTGAGGTGTACTCTGGTTGGAATTCAACTGACACTGGAATGGAATGGCTGTCAGACATGTAGAGACGCTGATTTTTATAAAACTGTGCAGTGGTCTCTTATATATATACATATATATATGTGATATTTTTTTGCAAGATTGCAATTTGACAGCATTTCAGCCTGTTTTCCTGTAATTTTCCATAGCTTTGAATATTATACACAGTTATTTGTTTCTCTCTGTTGACCTTGCTGAAATTATCATCAGCATACAAGATCGTATAACAGAACTTTCCAACAATGGTATTTTGCATCAGCATTTGCAAATGAAAACAAGACTGATGCTCAATATCCTCAGATGAAATGATAGACCTGGATACAAAAAAAAAAAACACTGTTAATATGCTTTGCTCACATCTAAATTGTGACTTCAATTTATAACGGAAACTTCGATGTAATGTCAGGTATCCATCATATGACAACAGCACCTGATGGACCCCAATGATATATAATGACGTCTGTCGGTTTCCATCCTTTTAATAGACATTACTGTGCTGCAGGTAGTTTTTTATTATTTTTTTTTGTATAATATCATAATTTCTAAGGTTGAAGTTCCAACTATAATCCAATATGTTAACTGATGAAAGGACAGAGGTTGAGTCAACTTTAATCCATGCCAACTGGCTGCAAGTGTGATTTAGTTATTGCCAACACCTGTTCGGTGCCACAGGTAAGTTACAGGTGCTGTTAATTACACAAATTAGAGAAGCATCACATGATTTTTCGAACAGTGCCAATACTTTTGTCCACCCTCTTTTTTATGTTTGGTGTGGAATTATATCCAATTTGGCTTTAGGACAATTCTTTTTGTGTTTTTTCATTTAAGACAAATTAAATGAAGATAATAATACCAAAGAATTTGTGTTTGCAATCATTTTCAGGAAGAAAGTGAGTATTATCTGACAGAATTGCAGGGGTGTCAATACTTTTGGCCACAACTGTAGGTCACTGTGGCTACCAGTGTTTGCTTTTCTTTTCATCAAAATTCCCAGTATGTCAAGGTCAGGATCAGGAATCATAGACCATCGGGAACTGGGTGCTCATAGGTACCTGCTGGAGATTGTGTGAGTGAGTCTTGATTCTCCGTTAAAACCTGAGTTTCTGACTATACTCCAGACTGAATGGGTTAAGTCTGTTTGTCCATCTATTGAGCCATTTAGAACCAGGTACTCCTCTGGCTCAGCGCGATGGTCCTGTTTTAAAAGTCTCAACCACTGTAAAAGACTTTGAGTTTCATGGATTGTATAGTACCACTGCACAATATAACGGTTCTTGTCTCCAGCATTACATTTATTATTTTTTTTTAGCGTTGTGCACATTTTCTACAATTGTGATATTCTGTGATTATACAGTGCCTTGCGAAAGTATTCAGCCCCCTGGAACTTTTCAACCTTTTCCCACATATCATGCTTCAAATATAAATATACCAAATGTAAATTTTTGGTGAAGAATCAACAAGTGGAACACAATTGTGAAGCTGAATGAAATTTATTGGTTATTTTAAATTTTTGTGGAAATTCAAAAACGAAAAGTGGGTCATGCAATATTATTCGGCCCCTTTACTTTCAGTGCAGCAAACTAATAATAATAATTATAATCTTTATTTTTATATAGTGCTAACATATTCTGCAGCGCTTTACAGTTTGCACATCCAGAAGTTCATTGTGGATCTCTGAATGATCCAATATTGTCCTAAATGACTAATGATGATAAATATAATCCAGTAAATAGAGGAAGGTACCGCGCTCACAGGACGATTCAGTAATGATGAAAGTGAAAGTAAACGTCCTGACTTTCACACATAAACCCGATACTCAGAGCGTACAGGATCTACCACGCCAGCAAGATACACAAATGAGCGATGACAGAAGAGGTGCTGTGCCAGTCACATTGAATGATACACAGAATTGCTGGATAAGTATGTGACAAGCTGGGAGGATGAAGTGAATGAGCTCAGCTGAATGGAGTGCAAGTAATGAATAGAGCCAGGCAGAGCCAGGATAGCTCCGGCCGGTAGCGTCCTGGATGCACGGCTGAAGGGGGCCGACACTGTCCTGCACTGACAGCGTGTGACGTCACAGGCTAAGGCTATGGAGCCTAGCTGGGGCCAAAAACCTACGCGTTTCAAAGCAAAACGCGCTTCTTCATCAGATCTACAGCTGAGGTGGGACAGTCTGTCCATAGAACAACAATCTGTCATACACTGCACAAATCTGGCCTTTATGGAAGAGTGGCAAGAAGAAAGCCATTTCTCAAAGATATCCATAAAAAGTGTTCTTTAAAGTTTGCAATAAGCCACCTGGGAGACACACTAAACATGTGGAAGAAGGTGCTCTGGTCAGATGAAAACCAAAATCAAACTTTTTGGCAACAATGCCAAACGATATGTATGGCGTAAAGGCAAGAAAGCTCATCACCCTGAACACACCATCCCCACTGTCAAACATGGTGGTGGCAGCATCATGGATTGGGCCTGCTTTTCTTCAGCAGGGACATGGAAGATGGTTAAAATTGATGGGAAGATGGATGGAGCCAAATACAGGACCATTCTTGAAGAAAACCTGTTGGAGTCTGCAAAAGACCTGAGACTGGGACGGAGATTTGTTTTCCAACAAGACAATAATCCCAAATATAAAGCAAAATCTACAATGGAATGGTTCACAAATAAACGTATCTAGGTGTTAGAATGGCAAAGTCAAAGTCCAGACCTGAATCCAATCGAGAATCTGTGGAAAAAGGTGAAAACTGCTGTTCACAAACAATCTCCATCAAACCTCACTGAGCTCGAGCTGTTTGCCAAGGAAGAATGGGCAAGAATTTCAGTCTCTCGATGTCCAAAACTGATAGAGACATACCCCAAGCGACTTGCAGCTGTAATCGCAGCAAAAGGTGGCGCAACAAAGTATTAAATTAAAGGGGCCGAATAATATTGCACGCCCCACTTTTCAGTTTTTGAATTTCCACAAAAATTTTAAATAACCAATAAATTTCGTTCCACTTGTTGTTGATTTCTCACCAAAAATGTACATTTGGTATCTTTATGTTTGAAAAATGATATGTGGGAAAAGGTTGAAAAGTTCCAGGGGGCCAAATACTTTCTCAAGACACTGTATTTATGTGATCTAAAAATCTGTACGTTATAGTCATTGTAGACATAAAGGTAACCTGACAGCTGATTTGTGCTGCCCAAACTACAGGCAGAATGAATCAGACATTGTTTCTGTCATTTCAGTAAGGTGCAGCTTTTCAGCGAAAACATGCACTGAAAAGTTGGCTGGGGACAATGCTATATGGGAGTTCCAAGAAGTCTGTCCCATTCATATTTCCCTGCCGGCACTCCTTTTGAGTTACAGGTTTCTCCTTATACACACATGTAGGAGGAGAGTGGGTAGAGAAAAACCATCAGGGACTGGCTTTTTGTACCAGTTACCCAAGCGGTATGGTCTTGGTCAGACTTTAAATGTGTTTTCTCTGAAAAGCTGTGTTTAAAAGGAAAAACGTACTGGACTGAATTGACAAAGCCGGACTCCACAGTCAGGATAGAAGATAGAATATACTAGTCTTTAGAATATTTACTTTGCTCAAACATGTGTGACCACAATTTCCGTAGATAAAGAGTTTTTTTTTTACCAAGATTGAAAATTATACCTCATCCAAAGCAAAAGCTAGAGTATAGCTTACTAATCACTGGGACCCCCACTCACCCAGACAATGGGACTCCATCTGTTGTGTAACATCCATTGTGTAACACGCTGCACAGGCTTCCAGTGGCGCGCCTAATGTGCACACTCCCCTGCTGTTAAAGGGACAGCACACACACCTGCAAAGATGCCACCAGCCAATAGCTGTGAGGCATCTTGTGTAAAAGGCACCCTCCCAAATAGAGGGATACCTGAGCAACCTCTATAGTTTCCTTAGTGGTAATGTGTGGTCAACTGTATGCTGTCAGGCCTCCGCCCTAAGTCTATTAGAGTCATTTCCTTATCCTGTAACGTCCCTGTAATCTTGTGTAGTTTTATACGTGACCCTAAAGCCGCTGCTGTACTTGAACAGTTTCCCGAGACCTGTGTGTTTGAATGAGTCACTTTATTTCATATTAATAAAGCATAGGCAATGGCACGGGAGAAATGCAAAAAGACGGACGACAGCCGTTTCGTGCACAATGCACTTCAACAGGTCCCATGCTCAGGCTCAAGGAAACACTAATTTATACCACATGTGTGAACAAAAGGAACTCCACCCTTTACCTGAACGTGTCTTAAAAAAAAAACAAAATAAAAAAATAAAAATAAAAACAAGCATAATTTACATACACCATATGCAATAAAACTAGCAATCATAACCGCTTCAGAGAAATACGGACATATCCACTTTTTCATTTAGACCCAAAGGACCTGTGGCTTTTGTACGGAGGATCCATTTAGCCTTTATTTGTAAAAGATGTTTTTTATGACTCCCTCCATACTGCGGTGCAGACACCCTTCCAATGCCAGTAAACCATAATGCTTCCGCATTCCCCCCATGTACCTTCCTCATGTGTTCTATAAGTCTAGGGACACCCTTTCCTGTGCTGATGGAATTGAAATGTTCCCTGAATCTTACACAGAGGGGCCGGATCATTTTCCCAATGTAGAAAAAACCACATGGGCAAAACAATGCATACACTACAAAGGAGGTCCTGCAAGTAATGAATTCCGTGACTTCGTGAAATATAGGTCCTATTTTTACAGTTTTGCCACTTAATTTAAATGGACACCAAGAACAGTTTTTACATATATAATTTCCCTTTGGGGCACTAGATTCCAACCAATTATTTCGTTTGTTTTGAAATCTGTTCTTGACTAATAAATCTCGAAGGTTAGTACTTCTTTTACTCGCAAATAAAGGACCCCTACTGACCACATCTATAAGGTCTATGTCACTTTCCAGCAGATGCCAATTCTGTCTGATGACTGTTCTAATGTGTCTATCCATAGAATTATATGTAAAACTAAAAACAAACCGTTTCTCTTTTCCTTTTTTGATCTGCCCAGTAATAACTGGTTCACTATTAACCCTCTGTAAGGCAGAATCTAGAACAGAGTCAGGATACCCTCTTTTTTGAATCTGCTATGCAATTCATTCGCTTGTCTCTGAAAACCTTCATTATGACTATTAAATTTCTTTAATCTCAAAAATTGGCCATAAGGCAAGGAATTCTTTACATAATGGGGGTGTGCACTATTATAATGTAAGAGGGAGTTTGTGGATGAAGATTTACGAAAAACTTCTGTATACAAAACTCCATTGGTTAACTTTAATCTGACATCCAAAAAATCTATTTCTGAGCCTCCAAATTGCGAAGTAAACTTCATATTCATATTATTATGTGAATTAAGAAACTCCAAAAATAAATTGAAATCCTCTTTTGATCCGTCCCACACAATGAAAATGTCATCCACATAGCGAATAAATAATTTTATATACTTCAAAAAGGGATTGGTGACCGCATAAACTGCTTTCTCCTCCAAAACTGCCAAAAACAGGTTAGTGAGGGTGCACACGACGGGCGTACCCATCGCTGTACCCTCCATTTGCCTATACCAGACATTGTCAAATTGGAACGCGTTATGCGTAAGAATAAAATCAAGACCATCTATGATGAAATTGATGGTTCCCAGATCTCTATCAGAACTCAAAAGCACTTGTCTAATTGCGTCTACTCCACCCTCATGTGGAATTCTAGTGTATAGATTTTCCACATCTATGGATGTCATCTGGAAATTATCCTGCCAATCAATTTCTTTTAGAACTGTCACAAAATCTTTCGAATCTTTTATGTACGAAGGATTCTCCTTGAGGAGAGGACGCAGAAGCCAGTCTATGTACTGGGATAGGGGCTCCGTGAGAGACACTATCCCAGACACTATAGGGCGGCCTGGAGGATTATTAATGGACTTGTGTAGTTTAGGTATATATGATACCAATGAGGCTTTTTCGGAAATTCTGGAAACAATTTCTCAGCTTTACGTTTTGAAAGTACATTATTCTGGACCTGTTGTCTTAAAAGAGACCGCAATTCTTCTTTGTATCTTTTGGTGGGATCACTTTTTAAGACACAGTAAGTTGAAGAAACGGATAACTGCCTATTCGCCTCAGCAACATAACTGTCCTTATTTAGTAGAACCACGTTACCTCCTTTATATGCTGAACGCAGGATTACATCTGACCAGCCCTAATTTCTTTAATGGCCTGTCTTTCCTCCAAAGTTAGATTTGCGGTCTGTTTTGAATATATCAATGCCTCTAAATCCTTCACTACCTTTGTTCCAAACACATCTACCACATTTCCAGGGGAAATGGGAGGCATGTATGAGGAACTACGACCTCCCAAAAAAGGAACATAATTATGTGCGGTGGTTACATTAGACTGAGATACAGGATCAATATCCATCAGAATTAATGCGTCATCTCTAATATCCGCTAGCGATCCATGTCCAGCCATAAACCCCAAAGGGCCAATGGTGCATGGAATCTCTCCAGGGTAACTACTGATTTCAGAGGAAGCATTATTAGATGCAAAAGATTTATGCAAATGGATTTTTCTCAGTGCTTTGAAAAGATCTATTTGGAAATCAACCATATTAAAGTCCTGAGGAATGCAATACCGTATTTTTCGGACTATAAGATGCATCGGACCATAAGATGCACCCCAATTTTCAGAAGGAAAATAGGGAAAAAAATAATAATGTGTCAAATGGGGGTCCGTCTTACAGTCCGAATTCAGCTTACCTGGGAAGGGATCCGGGACAGGTGGAGGAGTGGTCACAGGGGTCATTCAGTGGTCCAGGCTCGTGCGGTGGCAGCTCTGTGTGGGGCAGTTTGGTTGTGCTGGGGCAGCTGCGCTGGGGCTGGGGCAGGTGGGCTGTGCTGGGGCTGCTGTGCAGGGGCAGCTGTGCTGGGACAGGGGCAGCTGTGCTGGGGCAGGGGCAGCTGTGCTGGGGCTGGGGCAGCTGTGCTGGGGCAGGGGCAGCTGTGCTGGGGCAGGGGCAGCTGTGGTGGGGCAGCTGTGCTGGGGCAGCTTTTCTGGGGCAGGTGGCCTGTGCTGAGCTGGGGCAGGTGGGCTGTGCTGGGTGAGGGTGGCGGCGGGCTGTGCTCCGGTGCAGGGGCGGTGGCTCCGCCAGCATTTCCTCGCAGCCCGGAGGCCCCCGCACATCCCTTGGTGGCCGCCGCCATGTTGCGGTGGCCTCCGGGAACATGGACGCTGTAAAGATTGCCGCCGGTCCGGGGACGGCGCATGCGCGGGTTCAGATGTCGTCCCGAGATCTCGGGGGATGAGATTCAAATCTCGGCAACGAGATCTCGTTGGGATGTGCAGGGGCCTCCAGGCTGCGAGGAAATGCCGGCGGAGCCGCCGCCTCTGCACCGGAGCACAGCCCGCCACCACCCCCGCACTGCAGAGCCCCGCCCGCTGCCCCCCCCTCACCGCAGAGCCCCGCCTGCTGCTACCACCGCACCGCAGGTTAGTATATTGTGACCATAAGACGCACCCCCCACTTTCCCCCAAAATTTTTTGGGGAAAAAGTTCGTCTTATGGTCGGAAAAATACGGTAATTAAGACCCTTGGACAATACATCTAAATGTCTCTTTTCCAGGACACGGTCTGTTAAATTGATGACCAAATTTTGCATGGAATCAGTCTCCTCTGTTTTCCAAGACACCTGTTTCCTTTTTCGTAAATTGCCGCTTGGGCCTCCTCTTTCCTCTGTGGATTCTATGTCTAAAGGGAATGGCGTAGACTCTGTGATATTCTTCCTATCACCTGGACATGCAGACGGAATAATGTCCTCATTAGCGCTAGAGTCTGAATCAGTAGTCAAATAATCCCTTTTATTGTGTCGTGATTTTGTGTTCTCCCTTTTGAAATTTCTTCTCTTAAAACGAGGGTTTGACTGTAAATTTTTATTTTTGTTCCACAAAAAAATTTAATTAGTGTCAAAATCATGTTTGTCCAAGATAAATTTGTCATTTTTTCTTTGCTTGATCTCCGTCTGTAAAACCACCAGTTTGCTATCCAATTTCTTATTTAAAGTTAACCATTGCTGTTCTGTGAGTCTTGTTTTTAACTCTTCTTTTGTTTTATTAAGATCCATTTTCACTTGCTCATAATTACTACTAAATAAGGACAGTTATGTTGCTGAGGCGAATAGGCAGTTATCCATTTCTTCAACTTACTGTGTCTTATAAAGTGATCCCACCAATAGATACAAAGAAGAATTGTGGTCTCTTTCAAGACAACAGGTCCAGAATAATGTACTTTCAAAACGTAAAGCTGAGAAATTGTTTCTAGAATTTCCGAGAAAGCCTCATTGGTATCACATACCTAAAATACACAAGTCCATTAATAATCCTCCAGGCCGCCCTATAGTGTCTGGGATAGGGTCTCTCACGGAGCCCCTATCCCAGTACATAGACTGGCTTCTGCGTCCTCTCCTCAAGGAGATTCCTTCGTACATAAAAGATTCGAAAGATTTTGTGACAGTTCTAAAAGAAATTGATTGGCAGGATAATTTCCAGATGACATCCATAGATGTGGAAAATCTATACAATAGAATTCCACATGAGGGTGGAGTAGACGCAATTAGACAAGTGCTTTTGAGTTCTGATAGAGATCTGGGAACCATCAATTTCATCATAGATGGTCTTGATTTTATTCTTACGCATAACGCGTTCCAATTTGACAATGTCTGGTATAGGCAAACGGAGGGTACAGCGATGGGTACGCCCGTCGTGTGCACCCTCACTAACCTGTTTTTGGCAGTTTTGGAGGAGAAAGTAGTTTATGCGGCCACCAATCCCTTTTTGTGACAGTTCTAAAAGAAATTGATTGGCAGGATAATTTCCAGATGACATCCATAGATGTGGAAAATCTATACACTAGAATTCCACATGAGGGTGGAGTAGACGCAATTAGACAAGTGCTTTTGAGTTCTGATAGAGATCTGGGAACCATCAATTTCATCATAGATGGTCTTGATTTTATTCTTACGCATAACGCGTTCCAATTTGACAATGTCTGGTATAGGCAAACGGAGGGTACAGCGATGGGTACGCCCGTCGTGTGCACCCTCACTAACCTGTTTTTGGCAGTTTTGGAGGAGAAAGTAGTTTATGCGGCCACCAATCCCTTTTTGTGACAGTTCTAAAAGAAATTGATTGGCAGGATAATTTCCAGATGACATCCATAGATGTGGAAAATCTATACACTAGAATTCCACATGAGGGTGGAGTAGACGCAATTAGACAAGTGCTTTTGAGTTCTGATAGAGATCTGAGAACCATCAATTTCATCATAGATGGTCTTGATTTTATTCTTACGCATAATGCGTTCCAATTTGACAATGTCTGGTATAGGCAAACGGAGGGTACAGCGATGGGTATGCCCATCGCGTGCACCCTCACTAACCTGTTTTTGGCAGTTTTGGAGGAGAAAGTAGTTTATGCGGTCACCAATCCCTTTTTGAAGTATATAAAATTATTTATTCGCTATGTGGATGACATTTTCATTGTGTGGGACGGGTCATCAGAGGATTTCAATTTATTTGTGGAGTTTCTTAATTCACATAATAATATGAATATGAAGTTTACTTCGCAATTTGGAGGCTCAGAAACAGATTTTTTGGATGTCAGATTAAAGTTAACCAATGGAGTTTTGTATACAGAAATTTTTCGCAAATCTTCATCCACAAACTCCCTCTTACATTATAATAGTGCACACCCCCATTATGTAAAGAATTCCTTGCCTTATGGCCAATTTTTGAGATTAAAGAAATGTAATAGTCATAATGAAGGTTTTCAGAGACAAGCGAATGAATTGCGTAGCAGATTCAAAAAAAGAGGATATCCTGATTCTGTTCTAGATTCCGCCTTACAGAGAGTTAATAGTGAACCAGTTATTACCGGGCAGATCAAAAAAGGAAAAGAGAAACGGTATGTTTTTAGTTTTACATATAATTCTATGGATAGACACATTAGAACAGTCATCAGACAGAACTGGCACCTACTCGAAAGTGACAGAGACCTTATAGATGTGGTCAGTAGGGGTCCTTTATTTGCGAGTAAAAGAAGTACTAACCTTCGAGATTTATTAGTCAAGAACAGATTTCAAAACAAACGAAATAATTAGTTGGAATCTAGTGCCCCAAAGGGAAATTATATATGTAAAAACTGTTCTTGGTGTCCATTTAAATTAAGTGGCAAAACTGTAAAAATAGGACCTATATTTCACGAAGTCACGGAATTCATTACTTGCAGGACCTCCTTTGTAGTGTATGCATTGTTTTGCCCATGTGGTTTTACATTGGGAAAACTATCCGGCCCCTCTGTGTAAGATTCAGGGAACATTTCAATTCCATCAGCATAGGAAAGGGTGTCCCTAGACTTATAGAACACATGAGGAAGGTACATGGGGGGAATGCGGAAGCATTATGGTTTACTGGCATTGGAAGGGTGTCTGCACCGCAGTATGGAGGGAGTCATAAAAAACATCTTTTACAAATAAAGGCTAAATGGATCCTCCGTACAAAAGCCACAGGTCCTTTGGGTCTAAATGAAAAAGTGGATATGTCCGTATTTCTCTGAAGCGGTTATGATTGCTAGTTTTATTGCATATGGTGTATGTACATTATGCTTGTTTTTATTTTTATTTTTTTATTTTGGGGTTTTTTTAAGACACGTTCAGGTAAAGGGTGGAGTTCCTTTTGTTCACACATGTGGTATAAATTAGTGTTTCCTTGAGCCTGAGCATGGGACCTGTTGAAGTGCATTGTGCACGAAACGGCTGTCGTCCGTCTTTTTGCATTTCTCCCGTGCCGATGCCTATGCTTTATTAATATGAAATAAAGTGACTCATTTCAAGAGAACGGTGAGTGCCATCCTGCTGTCTTTTCTACTATGATATTTCATGTTTTTTCTTCACATGGAGAGAGCACCCGTTCAGCAAGGGTTACAGGTGTCACACTGATAGCGGTTATAAGTGACTTTGCGGGTATTTCTTTCTCAGGGACAGTGCCAGATGTTTCTTTTTCCTTTGACTGACTATGTTTGAATGAGTACCTATCCCCAAATTTCACCTTGTTCGGACTGTCTCTCAGTCTCCGAATACTGCCTTTCAATCTCTGGTCCCGTGTCTGCGTTCAGCTAACCTGACTTTGGGATCAGCAGTTGCGTTACCGGCAACTGCGTAAGGGTAGAGACACACTTTCTCGTGTGAGAATCGCATGGTAAACCTTGTCCTGGCTGTCAGCTCTCCTGACCTGAGCTTGACAGCTGCATAGTAATCCATCACGCTGTCATGCTCAGGTCAGGAGAGGTGCCGGCCAGTCCATGCAGTGCGATGCGATTATCGCAGGAGAAATTCGGCAGTGTGACTCCAGCCTAAGAGTGATACCTGGTGGCTACCCACAGCTCAACGCTGACTCCACCATCAAGAGCTACTGAGAACACCAGGTAGCCGCTTTGCTACGCCCCTCCTTGGCAAGCCCAGCCCGGTGTCACAGTAGGTGCACAAACCACGTGTGCCACCTTCGAGCATGAGACATTGTCTGTGGGACTGCTGGAGAAAGCGGAGTACAGCGCTCGGCTATGTCTGCCATAGACTATAAATGAGTAGAAGTGCACACACTTGACCTCTTCTGCGCTTAAAGTGATATAGAGCCCCATTCTCTGAATCAGAGGGGTCCAGTGGTTGACTCCAGTTCTGTGTACGTTATGCCATATCTTATGAATAGTCGATATCTTTCAACCCGGGCAAAATCCCTTTGTCTACAGAAGAAATCATGTACTGTAATCTCATCACTGATGTACATGGCTGAGACTGTTCAACTTCTGCTTGGTAAATATAAGCGGTCATTTTGTGCCTATAATGGTGGTTTTACATTATGGCAGGGGTCACACAAGCGTATGTTCTCTCGTGTGCGAGAATCATGAAACTTATGCTAATGACACTCAGATCAAACTCTGTTAGCGTTTCACCCGAGTGTCACTTTAGTATGATTCAGTTCTCTCGCATGAGAGAATCGTAGCACAGGTATGGTAAAGATGGAGAAGAAAATTTCTCCATTTTCTCCATTAACTCTGTGCGAGTACATCGAACAGCACTTGGATGACATCCGAGTGCAGTCCGATGTTTCATTTGCTTCCATAGACTTGAATGGGCGAGTGCTACCCATTCATCAGATGCACCCACAGAATGCCTTGATTGGCATGAGACAAAGATTGCAGATCTGCAGTGCCCCATAGTAAAACATTTTTATTGGATTGTGCTCGTCCAATATATTTTCTTGTGTGAGTGAGCCCTATATCTGAACACATCTTTTTTTCCTTACCAGGTTCTTTGATGGGAGACAACCGGTGCTGGCGGTAATGGACCCCGCAATCATTAAGTCCATCCTAGTTAAGGAATGCTATACTATATTTACCAACAGAAGGGTGAGTGCACAAATCATATCTTGGTATGATATACATTTCTGGTAATTCTTTTTATCTATATTATTTAAAAAATTGCTTCTTTTTAGAACTTTGGTCTTAATGGTCCTCTTGAATCGGCAGTGTCAAATGCTGAGGATGATCAATGGAAAAGGATCCGGACAGTGTTGTCACCAGCCTTCACCAGCGGTAAACTTAAGCAGGTAAAATATCTTGGCAAATTATATATATATATATATATATATATATATGTGTGTGTGTATATGTATGTGCAGTATATATATGGATTTGCACATTTATTTTGATCATAGGTGAAGTAATATACTAGAAAATATTTTGCCTGTAGTGATTTTAATTTTTTTTCCCAGCACTATAACTTTTGGCTTAAAACTACAAACTGCCATTCATTTGTGATTGTGATAACTGATCGCTGAGACTCCATGATCAGTAAAATGAACAGGCTGTGGTGTTCACACAAGCCACTATTGCTTCGGATGGCCACGCTCATCAGGAGGCAGCAGGTGACTGTTTATAGGGCTCTCCATGCATGTGCTGTGACTGTGACACAGCCGTGCCACATGCAGCTGCGGTGCCGGATTCTGCTTATTTGTTAAGCGCTATAGCTTGCCGAATAAGAGGGAACCCGAACATATTCGCTCATCTCTAATTATGAGTTAATATTTTTTCTGTAATTTCTAATAAGGTTGGAATATCAATAGATTGCCATCTAGACGTTACAAGAGATTTAATTACTGAAAAATATGAAAGGCAATATCTGATTTTCTGAGGGAGTGAGTCTGCATTTAGGGATAAGAGCGCTAATTGAGGAGAGAGATTTATTGTGGATTTATTAGTTCTTATGAGCAATGGAGCGTTTTTTTTTCTCTATAGTGTTACAATTTTTGGACACTTCCACAGAATACGAATAAGATTTCCACTTCATTCGCACTTTCTCCAGCAAAGTCCAAGTAGTTAGTAAAGGTTTTTTTCAGTCTAACTGGAGTGAAGAACCAGCAAGAGTCTTATTAGTAGTAGTTAGTAGTAATAGTAGTAGTTTTCATGTAAACTGGCATTAATATTATATTTATATAATATATCTGTCGCTTTCCTCCAATTCTCAGAAGAAACGTGTTGATTCAAACCATTCTCCCATTTTACCATGGAATTGGACTTATCAAAACATACATCGGTATTAAATAAAGCATACATTTTCTTTATGTTAAAAAAAAATCTGATGAGGGTTTTCTCAATAGAGTAATTATGGCTCTAGATAGGGAAATGGGAAGAGAAATCCTATTTCTAATTTATTTTCTCAAGTCCAAAAAGTTATACAATTCCTCATCTGGAAGATTGTAAGACAATGGTAAAGAATGCTGTCTGCAGGGAATGGAGGGCAAGCGTTAGAAGAGCTAAAGCCAGTAATGAAGGAAGGCTTTCAAGGGAGAACAAAAGCAATAAAAAAAGGATGTGAGTAGTATGTCAGAAGCAAAAGAAAAGTAAAAGATGTTATAGGATTTTTAGAAGATGAAAAGGGTGAAGTTATCAAAAATGATGTTGAGAAGGCCGAACTTTTAAAATCATATTTTGCATCTGTTCTCTAAGAAAGCAAAAGTAACATGAACTGATTTTCATAGTGCTATTGAAGGAATAAAATAATCCACACTATCTATATACAGAGAGATGTGAGGGAACAATTAGCTAATTTAAGATGCATTGCATCATAGGGTACTGAAAGGCATAGCAGAGGAAATTGCAGAACCACTAACCAGAATCTTTGAAAATTCCTGGAGAAAGGATAAGACCCAGGGCAAATGTCCCTATCTTCAAAAACTGAAAGAAGATGGAGCCAGGAAATTACAAGCCAGTGAGCCTTAGGCTATGTGCACAGGCTGCGGATTCTGCTGCGGATCCACTGCGGATTTGGCCTCTGCGGATCCACAGCAGTTCTGCAGACAGTGTACAGTACAATGTAAGTCTATGTGACTTACAATCCGCTGTGCACATGCTGCGGTTTTTCAACTGCGGAAAAGCTGCGGTTTTGAATACGCAGAAAGAATTGACATGTCAGTTCTTTCTACGGATTCCGCTGCGGTTTGCCACCTATTCCATTGTTCAGGTGACAAACCACAGGGGAAAACCGCAGGCCCATCCGCAGGTAAAACCGCAGGTCATTTTACCTGCGGTTTTACCTGCGGATCCGCAGATACAAATCCGCGGTTGAATCCCCAGCGTGTGCGCTTAGCATTACTGTTATATTAGCAAAGATCTTTAACAAATTATTAAGTAGCATGTATGTAAGTACTTGTATAAGAATATAGTAATTAACCAGAGCTATCATGGGTTTGCAGCAAACAAGTCAGGCCAGACTAATCTAATTTGCTTCTATTATGAAATCACTGACTGGGTAGATCAGGGAAATGCGGTAGATTTAGTATATTTAGACTTTAGCAAAGCATTTTATAAAGTATCTCATACTATCTTTATTGAAAATATGACCAAATATGGGATTGACAAGCCTACGGTAAGGAGGATTCATAACTGGCTAAATCATCGTACTCAAAGAGTGGTAATAAATTGTTGCACATCTAATTGGAAGATTATTTCAAGTGGGGTACCACAAGGTTCTGTCCTGGCCCCAGTGGTTGCTCAACATTTTTTATAAATGATCTAGATAAGGGAACTGAAAGTAAACTAATCAAATATGCAGACAATGTAAAACTAGAAGGGATAGCTAACACAAGTGAAGACAGGAAGGATTCAGAAAGATCTAGCCATGCTTGAACAATAGGTAGTGTGATTAATAGAATGAATGGTATTTAACAGGAAAAAAATGCAAGATTCTACATCTGGCCAAGAAAAGCGAAAATTACAGTACATCTACATAATGGGAGGACTAGAACTAAGCAGCAGCACTTGTGAAAAAGACTTGAGTATACTAATAGATCACAGATTGCACATGAGTCAACAGTGTGATGCAAATGCAAAAAAGGCATACACATGTCTGGGATGTATTATAAGAAGCATAAAGTCTAGATCAAGGGAAGTAATTATTCCGCTCTACTCCTTCATGGTCAGACCTCATCTGTAATACTGTGTCCAGTTCTGGGTACAACATTTTAAAAAATACATAGAAAAACTGGAGCAAGTTCAGTGAAGATCTACCAGGATGGTGAGTGGACTGCAAACTATTTCCTACGAGGAACGATTCAAGGATCTGGGAATGTTTATATTGCAAAAAAGAATGCTAAGAGGAGACGTAATAGCTGTCTACAAATATCTGCAGGGATGTCACAGTATAGAGGGATCATCCATATTCTTATTTGCACATGAAAAAATGAGAATCAATGGATTGATACTGAAAGGGAGAAGATACAGATTAGATATTAGAAAACATTTTGAAAGTGAGGTGATCAATGAGTGGAACATGCTCCTATGAGAGGTGGTGAGTTCTTCTTCCATGAAAGTCTTCAAACAGATTCTGGACAGACGGTTTAGTGAATCCTGCATTGAGCAGAGGGTTGGACATGATGACCCTTGAGGTCCCTTCCAACTCTAATGTTCTATGATTCTATGAGGGAGTGCAGATTGAAATATAGTTAAAGGAAATGTATACAAAAGATAATAGCTTAGATTATTATTTGTAAGTTTTCGTCACTTTTTCCATAAAAAGATTAATAGATTCTAGGGTGATCTAGGAATGGTAAAGAATGATCTAGCAAATAACAGAAATTGAGGGATGACAAAGGAGAACACTTGTTAGGGTATGTGCACTAGGGTGACCGGATCTCATATGGGGGGGAAAAAATGTCGGAATCTTGTTCCGACAACTACTACTTTAACAAAAGCTCTAGAATAGATTAGATAACTATATAAAATTATCAACTCATGTAGGTTAGCGTGCTCTGATGGTTCATCTGTGCTACTGAGCAATTTATTAGCCATTAACAACTTTTCATTGTCTGTAATGGTGGGATCAAAAAACTATAATCCCACCAACTCTGCATTCAAATACCACAAATGGTTCAAAAATTTGGTCAGGGCTATTTCTGCAATGTTGTTGTCACATTCTTTATAGTCTAACAGACTATGCAAAATACCTAAATCTTAAAATACCTCAATTTGGATTTTTTTCAAACTTTGAGCGACGAGCGGCACGGGTTAACGTCGTTTGATCGAGCTCAAATTTTGGCTATCTCAATATCTGGAAAGGGGAATCGTTTTGTGGGGTCCAGACGGACAAAATTCCGACATCGATTTTTTGCGGTCACCCTAATGTGCACACATAGTTTTTTGTCTCTGCGGATTTTGTAGAGAAAACCGCAGGTGAATCCGCAGGACAAAGACCTGCGGTTTTTCTGCGGTTTTGCCCTGCGGTTTTACACCTCATAATGGATGAGGTGTAAAACTGCAGCGTTTCTGCACCAAACAATTGACATGCTGCGTTTTGAAAACCGCAGCAAAACCGCGCGGAAAAAAAACGCAGCATGTGCACAGCTTTTTTTTATTTCCATAGGAAATAAAGGTACTGTACAACGCAGCAGAATCTGCTGCGTTTCTGCAGAGCCAAAAACGCTGCGGAAGCACAGCAGAAACCGCAAAGTGTGCACATACCCTTAAAAGAATTGTCCTTAAAATAAATTGTAAGTTAGGTAAAATAATCATTTTATTAAGGACAATCCTTACTAACCACGAGGAATTTACTTTATCAAAGTTATTAATGGAATTTTGGATCAGTTTTAAAATATTAGGTTCTGATCCAGAGTATTATATAGTGGTTTTGTTATTTTTGTTCACAAATAAGGAATATTAGATTTTTCCCAAAAGTAAAGAAACTCATTTTGAGTATCTTAGTTGGGAGTCCAAGCAAAAACCTAGAATTTTTGACTTTTTAACATTAATTTTATAGTAATAATTTGAGGCAAAGTCTTTACTGACTCAATTAATTCCTTAAAAACTGTCTCCTCTGTAATTAATGGTGAATAGTGCATCATCCGCAAGTAACCCAATTTTGTATTGCCAATGGTTCAGGGGGATGCCCTTTATCTGCTGATTAGTTCTAATGGATTCCACGAAAGGTTCCATAAGTAGAGTGAAGAGGAGAGGGGACAGTGGGCAACCTTGAATGGTACCCTTAGATATAAAGATAATATTAGATAGATGATTGCTTACATAAACTTTTGCTGATGGTTGAGAGTACAAAGTTGAAATTGCCTTATGAATATGACATTGAAAACCAAATTTATAAAATGTCACAATTATAAATTCCCAATTAATCAGAGCTAGTGTTTTTTTTGCATCAAAAGATAGCAAAATAGCTGGGGATTTCTTCTTTGTCACTCATGAAAATAAATTAAGAATTTTCCGAGGCTTGTCTCCATTTGACAAAATCAACTTGGTCCTAATATGCTAATTTTGGAATGATTTTTAGTAATCCTTCAGAGATCATTTTGGAATAGATTTTTTATATCTGTATTCAAAAGTAAGATAGGTCTATAATTTGAGACCAACTCAGGGTCACTATTTTGCTTGGGTATAACTATGTACAGTGGGGAAAAAAACATATTTAGTCAGCCACCAATTGTGCAAGTTTTTCCACTAAAAAAGATGAGAGAGGCCTGTAATTGACCTCATAGGTAGACCACAACTATGAGATCCAAAATGAGAAAACAAATCCAGAAAATCACCTATTCTGATTTGGCAAGATTTATTTTGCAAATTATGGTGAAAAATAAGTACTTGGTCACCTAAAAACATGCAAGATTTCTGGCTCTCACAGACCTGTAACTTCTTCTTTAAAAGGCTCCTCTCTCCTCCACTCATTACCTGTAGTAATGGCCACCTGTTTGAACTTGTTATCAGTATAAAAGACACCTGTCCACAACCTCAAACAGTCACACTCCAAACTCCACTATGGTGAAGACCAAAGAGCTGTCGGAGGACACCAGAAACAAAATTGTAGCCCTGCACCAGCCTGGGAAGACTGAATCTGCAATAGGCAAACAGCTTGGTGTCATGAAATCAACTGTGGGAGCAATAATAAGAAAATGGAAGACATACAAGACCACTGATACTCGGTGAGCAAAAATCCCATAACCACACAGGGGAGACCTAGTGAATGACCTGCATAGAGATGGGACCACCATAACAAAGGCTACCATCAGTAACACACCACACTACGTCGCCAGGGACTCAGACCCTGCAGTGCCAAACGTGTCCCCCTGCTTAAGCCAGTACATGTCCTGGCCCGTCTGAAGTTTGCTAGAGTGCATTTGGATTTTCCAGAAGAGTATTGGAAGAATGTCATATGGTCTGATGAAACCAAAGTAGAACTGTTTGGTAGAAACAAAATTTGTCGTGTTTGGAGAAGACAAAATGCTGAGTTGCATCCAAAGAATACCATACCTACTGTGAAGCTTTGGGGCTGTTTCTCTGCAAAGGGACCAGAATGACTGATCCGTGTACGTGAAAGAATGAATGGGGCCATGTTGTGAATTCTCTTACTTCTGAGTCGGGGCTCCCTCTGGTGGTTACTGTGGGTAGTGGAGCTGGCCGGATTAACAGAGGTCTACCACCTGATGATGATGTTTGGAGATCTGGGGTTACTGATTGAGAGTATTTAAGTGAGCAGGCTTCCCTCAATTGTTGCTGGTGATTAGTTCTTCTGTGCAACTTGAGGTCTGCTGTCTCCTGCCTGATCCTGCATTTTTCAGCTAAGTTGTTCATTTGCTAATCCTTTGCTTCTGATCTGGTTTTGCCTCTTTCTGCTTTGTTTTGCGGGTTCCGCACGCTCCCTGCTGGGGATGTGCTGGACCCTGCTCCATATGTTACAGCTTGTGTCAGTTTGTTCAGTCCCCTGTTATATTAGTCTCTTTTGCTTTGCTGCCAGTTTACACCAGAATGCTGATATAGTGGAGGAGAGGTCGCGAGACCCCAGTGTTTTTTTGTACATCAGACGTGTTGGATTTTTTAGGGTTTTTGTGTGATTGCAGACAGTGTCTTTCCTTTCCTATCCTATCTAGACAGTTTGGGCCCCATCATTTGCTTAGTCTATATTCTGCCTGTGTTTGTCCCTCATCTGGTCTCACCGACAATATATGTTTGGGGGCTATCTATTTCTTTGGGGTTCTACTCCGGGGCAGTTTAGATTTCACCTTTCTTGCTTTAGGTTTAGTTAGCTCTCCTGCTGTGCCGAGGTGTCTAGGGCATCGTAGGTATGCTCGACGGCTACTGTTAGTTGTGTTGTTAGGAATAGGGGTCTGCAATTCCCTAAGTTACTAACCTTTCTGGTTTCCTGGTCGCCTAGCCTATTCCTGCCATCCTCCTCGGTGACCTGTTCATAACAGAATCACCAGCCATACTGTAGACTCTAGGGTACTCTAAAGAAGGAAAGAATTATAAAAAAAAAAAAAAATTAAAAGTGTCAGAATTTTTTTTTATAAATTTTTTCCTCTTTTTCTCTGGGGCCATAGGAGGATTTTTTCTCTAACGGCGACGCAATTGTCCGATTGTTTTGAGCAGCTCACTGCTGAAGTGCAGGGAATTTCTGCCTATCTCGCTCAATCATCTGCTGTAGAACCAAAGATCCCTACTTGTGATGTGTTTTCTGGGGATCGATCTAAATTTTTGAATTTTAAGAATAATTGTAAACTATTTTTTGCTTTGAAATCTAACTCATCGGGGAGCTCTGTGCAGCAGGTTAAAATTGTCATCTCCCTGCTGCATGGCGATCCCCAGGATTGGACTTTTTCTTTGACACCTGGTGATCCTATTCTGGCTAATGTGGATGCGTTTTTTCAAGTCCTGGGATTGTTGTATGATGAACCTAATGCTATTGATCAAGCTGATAAAACCTTGTTGTCAAAAATTCAAATTGTCAAAAATTCCGAAAGTGGGCGGTCCTTACTAAATGGAATGATGATGCCCTAGCAGCTCTCTTTCGGAAGGGTCTGGCAGAAACCGTAAAAGATGTTATGGTGGGATTTCCTGTCCCCTCTGGTCTTGACGACTCTATGTCATTGGCCATTCAAATTGATCGACGTTTACGTGAACGTAAAACTACACGAGAGGCAGTGCCGCCTTTCGAACGAACTTCTGAACCCATGCAATGTGATAGGGTTTTGTCTAGGGCGCAACGTCAAGAGTTTAGAAGGCGTAATAAGTTGTGTTTTTTTTGTGGGGATGCCTCTCATACTATTTCTGTCTGCCCTAACTGAGAAAAGCGTTTTGCTCACGCATTTTCAGTGGGCAGTGTACAGCCTAAGTTCCTTTTGGCGGTTACCTTGATCTGCTCCTTGTCTACATTTTCCTCTAAGGCCTTTGTTGATTCAGGAGCAGCTTTGAATCTGATGGATTTTGACTTTACCAAACGTTGTGGTTTTCCCATGGTACCCCTGCGGACTCCTATCCCTTTGAGGGGTATTGATGCTACTCCTTTGGCGGAGAATAAACCCCAGTTTTGGACCCAGGTGATAAAGCGGGTCGCCCCGGACCACCAAGAGAATTGTAAATTTTTGGTGTTGCACAATTTGCATGATATTATTGTACTGGGTTTTCCTTGGTTGCAAACCCATAATCCTGTTTTGGATTGGAAATCTGTGTCTGTGGTGAGTTGGGGTTGTCAATGTGTTCTTAGTGACACTCCTGTTTTCTCCACCTCTCCCCAGTCTCATGATATTCCTGACTATTTGGCTGATTTTTCTGATGTATTTAGTGAGAGTAAGTCCGCGTCTTTGCCTCCTCATAGGAGTTATGACTGTGCAATTGAGTTAATGCCCGGTTGTAAATTTCCCTAGGGTCAGCTTTTCAACTTATCGGTACCTGAACATGATGCTATGCGATCTTATATCAAGGAGTCGTTGGAGAAGGGTCATATCAGACCATCCTCTTCACCTTTAGGTGCTGGGGTTTTTTGTGGCCAAGAAAGATGGCTCATTAAGGCCATGTATTGACTATTCGTTCCCTTAACAAAATCACTGTTAAATATCAGTACCCGTTACCCCTGATTTCTGATTTATTTTTCAGAGTTAAAAGTGCTTGTTGGTTTGCCAAACTTGACCTCAGGGGGCGTATAATCTTATTCGCATCAAGCACGGGGATGAATGGAAGACCGCGTTTAATACCCCGGAGGGAAATTTTGAGTACATGGTGATGCCTTTTGGGCTCACTAATGCCCCTTCCGTCTTCCAATCTTTTATGAACGATATTTTCCGGGACTTTGTGGATAAGTTTTTGATCATTTATCTGGATGATATTTTGATCTTTCCCAGTGATTGGGATTCTCATGTGGAACATGTCCGGACTGTGTTCCGGATTTTGAGGGAAAATACTCTGTATGTTAAGGGATCGAAATGTCTCTTTGGTGTACAGAGGATTTCGTTTTTGGGATTCATTTTGTCCCTGTCTGCTATTGAAATGGACCCGGCCAAGGTACAGGCCATTTATGATTGGGTTCAGCCCACTTCTCTGAAGGCTCTCCAGAAGTTTTTGGGTTTTGACAATTTCTACCGTAAATTTATAAATAATTTTTCTGGTATTGTTAAACCACTGACGGATTTGACCAAAAAGGGCGCTGATGTGGTGAATTGGTCTCCAGAGGCAGTCTCGGCATTTCAGGAGCTTAAGCAGAGGTTCACTTCTGCTCCGGTTCTATGGCAACCTGATGTTTCACTCCCATTTCAGGTGGAGATATATGCTTCTGAGATTGGTGCAGGAGCCGTTTTGTCTCAAAGAGATCCGGTAATCTCTAAGATGAATCCCTGTGCCTTCTTTACTCAAAAATTTTCCCCATCTGAGCGTAACTATGACGTGGGGAATCGGGAATTGTTGACCATGAAGTGTGCATTTGAAGAGTGGAGACATTGGTTGGAGGGAGCTAGACATCAAGTTGTGGTCCTCACCGACCACAACAATTTGATTTATCTTGAATCAGCCAAGCGCTTGAATCCTAGACAGGCTAGGTGGGCCTTGTTTTTCACGTGTTTTAATTTTGTGGTCTCCTTTCTTCCGGGCACTAAGAATGTTAAGGAGGACGCCCTTTCTAGGAGTTTCTTTACGGATTCTCTTGATGTGACCAAGCCTACTACCATTCTAAATGAGGGTTTAGTTCTTTCCCCCATCTCATCCGATTTGAGATGTGCCCTGGAGGAATTTCAGGTGGACAAACCTGAACGTTGCCCTATGGGAAAATTGTATGTCCCTGACCAGTGGAGGAGAAGAGTAATGTCTGAAATTCATTGCTCCTCGTTAGCTGGTCATCCAGGTATTTTTGGTAATAGAGATTTGGTGAGTAGGTCTTTTTGGTGGCCTGCCTTATCTCGTGATGTCAGGAATTTTGTTCAGTCCTGTGGGACTTGTTCTCGGTCCAAGCCCTGTTCTTGTTCTAGTGGTTTGTTGATGCTCCTGCCGGTGCCCAGGAGGCCATGGACCCATATCTCAATGGATTTTATTTCTGATCTCCCTGTCTCTCAGAGAATGACTGTTATCTGGGTGATCTGTGATAGATTTTCTAAGATGGTCCATTTTGTACCACTCCCAAAGTTGCCATTCTCTTCGGAGTTGATACCCTTGTTTTTACAACAGGTGGTTCGTTTGCACGGGATTCCTGAGAACATTGTGTCGGACAGAGGAGTTCAGTTTGTTTCCAGATTTTGGAGAGCTTTTTGTTCCAAACTGGGAATTCAGTTATCTTTCTCCTCTGCATTTCATCCTCAGACCAATGGGCAGACTGAGAGAACAAACCAGACTTTGGAATCCTATTTGAGATGTTTCATATCTGCTGATCAAGATGACTGGGTCTCTTTTTTGCCCTTGGCCGTATTTGCGCTAAACAATAGGGCTAGTTCTGCCACTTTGTCTCCTTTTTTCTGTAACTTTGGGTTTCATCCTCGATTTTCTTCGGGGCAGGTGGATGCTTCGGCCTGCCCAAGTGTGGATTCTGTGGTAGAGAGAATGCAGCAGATTTGAGACCAAGTAGTGGATAAGTTGTCCCACTCTCAGGAAAAGACCCAACGGTTTTCCAACCGGCATAGAAGCATTGGTCCCCAGTTTAAAGTGGGTGATATGGTTTGGTTGTCTTCAAAAAATATTCCTATGAAGGTTGTGTCTCCAAAATTCAAGCCAAGGTTCATTGGACCTTATAAGATTTTGGAAATCCTTAACCCCGTTTCTTTCCATTTGGCTCTTCCAGTTACGTTTAAGATTCATAACATTTTTCATAAATCTTTGTTGAAAAGGTTTGTGGAACCAGTAGTTCTCATGGCGGTGCCCCCTGACCCTGTATTGGTTAAGGGTAATTTGGAGTATGAGGTAGAGAAGATATTGGATTCTTGTCTGGCTAGACGGAGACTCCAGTACTTGGTCAATTGGAAAGGTTATGGCCAGGAGGATAATTCTTGGGTCTCTGCTTCTGACATTCATGCCGAGAGATTGGTTCGTGCTTTTCACCGGGCCCATCCTGATCAGCCAGGTGGTGTGGATGAGGGTTCGGTGACCCCTCCTCTTCTGAGCCGGGGCTCCCTCTGGTGGTTACTGTGGGTAGTGGAGCTGGCCGGATTGACAGAGGTCTGCCACCTGATGATGATGATTGGAGATCTGGGGTTACTGATTAGGAGTATTTAAGTGAGCAAGCTTTCCTCAATTGTTGCTGGTGATTAGTTCTTCTGTGCAACTTGAGGTCTGCTGTCTCCTGCCTGATCCTGCATTTTTCAGCTAAGTTGTTCATTTGCTAATCCTTTGCTTCTGATCTGGTTTTGCCTCTTTCTGCTTTATTTTGCAGGTTCAGCGCGCTCCTTGCTGGGGATGTGCTGGACCCTGCTCCATATGTTACAGCTTGTGTCAGTTTGTTCAGTCCCCTGTTTTATTAGTCTCTTTTGCTTTGCTGCCAGTTTACACCAGAATGCTGATATAGTGGAGGAGAGGTCGTGAGACCTCAGTGTTTTTTTGTACATCAGACGTGTTGGATTTTTTAGGGGTTTTGCATGATTGCAGACAGTGTCTTTCCTTTCCTATCCTATCTAGACAGTTTGGGCCCCATCATTTGCTCAGTCTATTTTCTGCCTGTGTTTGTCTCTCATCTGGTCTCACTGACAATATATGTTTGGGGGCTATCTATTTCTTTGGGGTTCTACTCCGGAGCAGTTTAGAATGCACCTTTCTTGCTTTAGGCCTAGGTAGCTCTCCTGCTGTGCCGAGTCGTCTAGGGCATCGTAGGTACGCTCCACGGCTACTGTTAGTTGTGTTGTTAGGATTAAGGGTCTGCAATCCGCTAAGTTACCAACCTTTCTGGTTTCCTGGTGGCCTAGCCTATTCCTGCCATCCTCCTCGGTGACCTGTTCATAACAGGGCCATTTATCGTGAGATTTTGAGTGCAAACCTCCTTCCATCAGCAAGGGCATTAAAGATGAAACGTGGATGGGTCTTTCAGCATGATAATGATCCCAAGAACACCACCAGGGCAATGAAGGAGTGGCTTCATAAGAAGCATATGAAGGTCCTGGAATGGCCTAGCCAGTCTCCAAACCTCAACCCCATAGAAAACCTTTGGAGGGATTTGAAAATCCCTGTTACCCAGCGACATGCCCAAAACATCACTGTTCCAGAGGAGATCTGCATGGAGGAATGGGCCAACATAGCACCAACAGTGTGTGCCAACCTTGTGAAGACTTACAGAAAACATTTAACCTCTGTCATAGCCAACAAAAGATATAGCAAAATATTGAGATGAATTTTTGTTAATAAGCAAATACTTATTTTTCACCATAATTTGAAAAATAAATCTTGCCAACACAGACAAGGTGATTTTCTGGATTTGTTTTCTCATTTTGACTCTCATAGTTGTGGTCTACCTATGATGTTAATTACAGGCCTCTCTCATCTTTTTAAGTGGGAGAACTTCCACAATTGGTGGCGGACTAAATACTTTTTTCCCCACTGTATCTATGGATTCTTTTGGAAATGAGTTTTCAGTGAAAGCTTGATTAAACCTAAATGTCAAGGAAAGAGAAAGGTGAAGCCCAAATAGCTTGTAGCACGCATTAGGAAGACCGTAAGGACCTGGAGATTTGTTCTCTTTTAACTTATGATTTGCTGTCTCAGTTTCATTAGTGGAAAAAGGGGAGTTTAGTGAATTAATGAGGTCAGAGCTTAAATTGTCAATATTGGAAAGAAACTTGAGAGATTACTCTTGACCTTATTTTCTTTATTTTAACTTTGGCCCTGAGGTTTACTTATTCTATTATAAGAATATTAGTGATTAAGTTTAGCCGCATTAATTAATTTGTCACAGTCATCCATCAGCAACTATTTTAGTTCAGCTCTCAATCTAAGAATTGTGAGATGAGTTTCATTTGTCGATTTTTTTTTTTTTTTATTATTTTTTTTTTATTTTTTTTTTCTTGTTTGTTTTGCTGCTTTATCATTAATTTTTGGGAACAATAGATTGGAAACTTTCTCTAGATTTCTTTCTAGGTCGTGCATTTAGTTGAATGAGAGCCACTTTAATTACGGCCTCATGGGTGTTCCAAACAAACATTTTTTGGAAATACAATTTTATGGCTTATCAATTTATTTTTCTAACCTAGATGGTGGAGTAAGATGGAATTACATCTCCATAATGCTTGTCGGAATAATAAGTATATTCTCTTGATGAGGAGTTCAAGCATCCAAATACATCAAATAGTTGTTCCTTGATTATCCAATTTATCAAGGTAAACATTACATTCCTGGAAGAAGATGTAGTGTCCATACCTTGA
This sequence comes from Dendrobates tinctorius, assembly GCF_039654945.1. Taxonomy (NCBI): domain Eukaryota; kingdom Metazoa; phylum Chordata; class Amphibia; order Anura; family Dendrobatidae; genus Dendrobates; species Dendrobates tinctorius. The sequence goes on along the minus strand of NW_027361676.1, from coordinate 68,121,534 downwards.
TCAGAGATTATATTGAAGTCGGCAAATAAGATTAGACTTCCTTTTTGGTGTTTGGATATCTTTTTCATCAATTTGTTAAGAAAGAAAATTTGTCCTCTATTAGGGGCATAAATATTTCCTAAAGTATAGGTAAGATTATCTATAACACATATAAGGATATAGAAATGCCCATTATTATCTATAATTTCCTCCAAGAATTGGAAAGTCAGTGTCACCTATAGATGTAAATACACCGGCCTTCTTCTTTTCCGAAGACAATCTGTAAGTATGAAAATTCTTATGAGAAAAATTTGGAGGATTGTTTTGCGAATATTTAGTTTTTGGAAAAGCCACAATATGGATATTGGCACTTTTGGCTTCCCTTCAAGCAGGAAGGATTATTCAGTCCTCTGACATTTTGTGACAGTATTTTTACTTCCATATTTAGTTATGAAATATATTTATGAGAAAGCCAGAAAACTTTCAAATACAAATTTTCCAAGCATTCGAAAAGACCAACCTATGGTAGAGCAAATATCATAATATATAATCCTCAAAAAAAACAAAAAACTGTTTATGCAACAAATCAATCCCTACCCCAAAAAACACTGCCTGATGCCACCTCTTAGACGACATGGGGATAGAGGTTGAGAACAGAGTAGAGCAATTAGTGCAATTTCTCTGATTTCTCATCTTAAGAGTAGGGGAGAAAAAGTTCAGCAGGCTGTGCCTATAAGTCCTGAAATGAGCTTAAAATTCCGCATAGGCAAACATTAGAAGTCCACAATAACAGCATCTGGAAGCAACTAGAAAAAGAGAAAGACTAAATATCTATAATCCTATTCTGGGGGTGCTTCTCTTCTTTCTCATGAAGAATAGTTTCCATTTCGGGAGATGTTTTGCAAGCTTTGAAAGTTCCGACCTTCCTCTGGATCTTATTGTGATGACTTCGCTAGGGACTTCTCTAGGTAGGAACTATGACTTGGGTAGATTATGTGCTCTATCAATTGTCAGCTCTATGGTAGAAGACCCAGGTAGGGGTTTTGTGTAATAAGTCCTATAGGAGTCAAGATCAAGGTAGGACTCTCTTAGGGATCCCTCTAAATTTGAGGTTGTTTTGACTGTTGCGATCTTCAAGATGCGTGAGTATTGCTTTAAGCATTTTTACTTCATTTTTCAGTAACATGTGATCTTTTTCAAAGACACTTTGCTTAATTGAAACAGATTCCACATTCTCACCAGTTACTTTAAGCTTCTTTTTTATTTCTTGTAAAGCATTTTGAATATAATCTAATCTTTGTGTTAATTATCCAGCTGTTGGATTGTGGAGTTAATGCAATTTGAGAGATTTCTATGTGAACTATTTAAGTTTCCTGGTTGCCAATCAATAGAGAGAGCATGTGTTCTTCAGAAATTTTGGAATCAGATGTAATAGTAGGATGAGAATTAGGATGACACATTGCGTCCAATCTTGGGCACTACTTGTATGGAGAGAAATTTGGAAAGATATCCTCAGAGACCTCATTAGTCTCTGATGGCTGCATTTCCATTAGATTTTTATTATCTTTATTATTGCTAGCTAATTTCTTTCTTTTATTCAGGGGAGGGATTCTTCTGAGGAAAATCAAATATTGTTATAATGGCTTTAGTTGGATGTTTAGAGCCTTTTTAGTATTGTTACTAGGCTATATGTCTTTTATAGTGTCTCTGACAAAGGGGTTTTCCGAGCCTGAGCCCGAGAATCAGCTGGCTGAGCTGTAATTTGAATTGTGCGTGCGTGCAACAAGCTGCTACTTTTCCCCTTAGGGCTCATACTCACTTGCGAGAAATTCGGATGAGACTCGCACATCAATACCCAGCACTACCGCTGACACTCGGATCGGAGCATCCAGTTGCATGTATTTCCATACAACTGAACGCTCTGCTCCCGAGTGCCTGCGGCATTACCGGGTATTGACGTGTGAGTGAGACTTGTCCGAGTTTCTCGCAAGTGAGTATGAGCCCTTAGGGGATTTCCCAGAGTGCAGCGACTCCTCTGAGCTTCTATAAGAGACCTTTTTAATGCTAACACCAGAGTTGCCTGCCTTATGCGGTACTCCTTGTCACTACTGCTGCTGAAAAGTGATGTGCTTCGCTGCAGAAGAGAAGTTATGCTCACCACAGCATCTTCTGCTCTTCCCATCTGCGCAGAAACTTTTTCAGCAATTTTTGGTAATTTTTCTTCTGACTTCTGTAGGTGGTCCCATGGGGTTTTCAGGGGGAGTTTCCAGGGTCCCTTAATGGTCCGAGCAGCGCGATGAAGGAAGCGGTGAAGTGAGAGGGGAAATTTCTGTCACATACTTAAAGGCTTGCAGCTGTAGAGCTGAAAATTAGTCACATGTATTTATTATATATCCAATAAGAGCGTTAGTAACTGTATACTGCATGTGGCAAATTTTATGTAAAAAAAAGTCACATTATTATTACATCAGTGTTGAAGACTTTATTAGGCATCTCTGTTGCAGATTACAGTAATTTTTTTTCTGTAAAATATACACCATGAAACAATCCCTTTGTTGTCATCCTGACAGATGTTCCCGATAGTAAAACAATATGGAGACCTTTTAGTTAAGAATATTCAGAAGAAAATTGATAACAAAGAATGTATAGACATGAAGGAGTAAGTACACAGATTTATTAGTTTCAATACTCTACCTACCGCACAGTTGTTACCAGATTACTGCACATAAGGGCAGACTAGCCGGACACTGACTGACTAGAGCGACCTGACACATACAGTATATTTATTCAGAAATACACCGATGCAACTGACAATGTAAGAAATATTATTTATCTCACTGTACACTGGGTGCAGAATTATTAGGCAAATGAGTATTTTGATCACATCATCCTTTTTATACATGTTGTCCTACTCCAAGCTGTATAGGCTTGAAAGCCAACTGCCAATTATGTAAATCAGGTGACTTACATCTCTGTAATGAGGAGGGGTGTGGTCTAATGACATCAAAACCCTATATAAGGTGTGCTTAATTATTAGGCAACTTCCTTTCCTTTGGCAAAATGGGTCAGAAGAGAGATTTGATGGACTCTGAAAAGTCAAAAATTGTGAGATGTCTTGCAGAGGGATGCAGCAGTCTTGAAATTGCCAAACTTTTGAAGCGTGATCACCGAACAATCAAGCGTTTCATGGCAAATATCCAACAGGGTCGCAAGAAGCGTGTTGATAAAAAAAGGCACAAAATAACTGCCCATGAATCGAAGAAAATCAAGCGTGAAGCTGCCAAGTCCCATTTGCCACCAGTTTTGCCATATTTCAGAGCTGCAACGTTACTGGAGTATCAAAAAGCTCAAGGTGTGCCATACTCAGGGACATGGCCAAGGTAAAGAAGGCTGAAAACAACCACCTTTCAACAAGAAACATAAGATAAAACGTCAAGACTGGGCCAAGAAATATCTTAAGACTGATTTTTCTAAGGTTTTATGGACTGATGAAATGAGAGCAACTCTTGATTGGCCAGATGGATGGGCCCGAGGCTGGATCAGTAAAGGGCAAAGAGCTCCACTCCGACTCAGACGCCAGCAAGGCGGAGGTGGGGTGCTGGAATGGGCTGGCATCATCAAAGATGAACTTGTGGGACCTTTTCGGGTTGAGGATGGAGTGAAGCTCAACTCCTAGACCTACTGGCAGTTTCTGGAAGATACCTTCTTCAAGCAGTGGTACAGGAAGAAGTCGGTATTGTTCAAGAAAAACATGATTTTCATGCAGGACAATGCTCCATCACATGCATCCAAATACTCCACAGTGTGGCTGGCCAGTAAAGGTCTAAAAGAAGAAAAAATAATGACATGGCCCCCTTGTTCACCTGATCTGAACCCCATAGAGAACCTGTGGTCCCTCATAAAATGTGAGATCCACAGGGAGGGAAAACATTACACCTCTCCGAACAGTGTCAGCGAGGCTGTGGTGGCTGCGGCACGCAATATTGATCGTAAACAGATCAAGCAACTGACAGAATCTATGGATGGAAGGCTTTTGAGTGTTATCGTAAAGAAAGGTGGCTATATTGGTCGCTGATTTTTTTTATTTTTTTTTTTTGAATGTCAGAAATTATTTATTTCTACATTTTGTGTTGTTATATTGGTTTACCTGGTGAAAATAAATAAGTGAGATGGGTATATATTTGGTTTTTATTAAGTTGCCTAATAATTCTGCACAGTAATAGTTACCTGCACAAACAGATATCCTCCTAAGATAGCCAAATCTAAAAAAAAAACACTCCAACTTCCAAAAATATTAAGCTTTGATATCTATGAGTCTTTTGGGTTGATTGAGAACATAGTTGTTATTCAATAAGAATCCTCTCAAATACAACTTGCCTAATAATTCTGCACACGGTGTATATCTTGCACCACCAATATTTGTTTTTCATTGGAGTGCGGTTACCCAGTCGTTGTATTCACCTATATTCATTGTCATAGTGGTACTCTTTATTCTGCCTCCTTTAGATAAAACCTATACAAAAAATAGTCCTCCAAGAAATTCATATAAAATATAAATTTTATTGAACTGTGTCTTAAAAACATTTAAAAAAGGGAAAGACATCACAGGACATAAAAATGAAAAAACAAACTAACACTGAGAAGGAGGATACATTATGTACAACAGATACACAGAGGCTTGTAATGAGATCCCTGAATTAATAAATAAGAGCAAAATGTGCTTTAAATAGGCCAGAGAGAAATGCAACATGCAAGTAAATAAGGACATAAATACATCTTACAGGACTTAACTAGATTATTTGTCTCAAGAAAGACTCCAAGAAGTTCATGAAAAGAATATCAAACATGATATAGAATAAGCAAAATCAATTGGGAGCCTAGAGAGCAGAAAAGTTTCTTTGCACACCATAACAGTAATAAACATAGTAGGAAATATATCAGATTCAGCAATAAAAGTGCAAGATATATATTAATCAGAAGGTGCACATAATTACCCAGGGTACAAGCTGCTGCAAGATCTGGAAGTATCGCGCACTGGGATTTGTCGCTATGACCCGAAAATGGCGGATTATACTTCCGGATCCTTGCGGACAGCGGAAGACTACGGGTGCAATCATTAGCTAATTATGGGGTTTTGGTATAAATAGATGCTCCGTTTAGTTGTGTCCTTATGCACCCCTTCTGAGGAAGAGATTCGCGAAATGCGCGTCAAGTGGCACATTGCAGCAGCTCGTACCCTGGGTAATTTATTGGAGGACTTTTTTCTGTCTAGATTTTTCCTGATTTCACGGTCCTCCGTGTTTACATTGTGGGGCAATTTTTGTGCCTCCTTCAGATAAACCCAAATGAGGAATGGTCATTAAATGTCTGCTGAAAATAGAGAAATTGTGGTGTCTCACAGGCTACACAATGCATTATTATTAAACTGCAGGACTTTGTATCATGCTGACCACACTTCTGTACAACTTGTGATACTACAGAAGAATTGTCCAGAGCAGAAATCTATTTATTATTCATACACAGGACAAGCATTCTCTTGTATCAATAGGAAGTGACTGCAGTGTAAACCCTGGGATCCTTCTCTAGAGTTTGCCGCTACAGTAGATGGGGAGTGTGAAGGAGATACATGAGGGTCTTGGGTTTATTAAGCTCAGCCTGGTATTTCACCATTTTGTCTTTTCAGCATATTTGGAAGCTACAGCATGGACATTGTCCTGAGCACGTCGTTCAGTGTGAATGTGGATTCATTGAACAATCCCAATGATCCATTTGTGACCAATGGAAAAAAACTTTTCACCTTCTCCGTTTTCAACCCTTTGTTATTAACAACACGTAAGTTAATACACTATTCAATCACATCTATTAACCCCTTAACCCCCGGAGGGATTTTCGTTTTTGCGTTTTTGTTTTTTGCTCCCCTTCTTCCTAGAGCCATAACTTTTTTCTATTTTTTGGTCAATATGACCATTATTGGTCCGTTTTTTTGCGGGATGAGTTGTACTTTTGATCGACACCATTGGTTTTAACATATAGTGTATTGGAAAACGGGAAAAAAATTCCAAGTGCAGTGAAATTGCAAAAAAAAGTGCAATCCCACACTTGTTTTTTTTTTTGTTTTTTTTACCATGTTCACTAAATGCTAAAACCGACCTGCCGTTATGATTCTCCAGGTCATTACAAGTTCATAGACACCAAACATGCCTAGGTTCTTTATTATCTAAGTGGTGAAAAAATTTCCAAAGTTTGTTAAAAAAAACAAAAAATTGTGCTATTTTCCGATACCCGTAGCTTTTTCGTGATCTCGGGTTGGGAGAGGACTTATTTTTTGCATGCCGAGCTGCCGTTTTTAAAGATACCATTTTGGTGCAGATACAATCTTTTCATTTCCCATTATTGCATTTTAATATAATGTTGCGTTGACCAGAAAAATTTAACTCTAGCATTTTGAATTTTTTTCTCGTTACGCCATTTAGCGATCAATCGGGTTAATTTTTTTATAGTGATAGATTGGGCAATTCTGAATGCGGCGATACCAAATATGTGTATGTTTGATTTTTTTTTATTGTTTTATTTTGAATGGGGCGAATGGGAGTGATTTGAACTTTTATATCATTTTCTTTTTTAAATATTTTTTAAAACTTGTTTTTTACTTTTGGCATGCTTCAATAGCCTCTATGAGTGACTAGAAGCTGCCATAATCCGATTGACTCTGCAAAATACAGGCGATGATCAGATCGCCTGAATGTAGCAGAATTGCTCACTTGCTATGAGCGCCGACTACCGGGCGGCTCTCAAAGCAATCCGGCAGTGACAACTATAGAGGTCTGTTGGATACCTCTGGTTGTCATGCCTAACCATCGGGGACCCTCGGTCATGTGATGTGGATGTCAATGGGCATGATTTCTGGCATGCTTGCCGGAAGTGTAAGTTAAATGCCGCTGTCAGAGATTGACAGTGGCATTTAACAGGTTAACAGCCGCGGATGGATCACGATTCCACCTGCGCTTGTTAGAGGCACATAGGCAAAAAAACACAGCATTCCAGAGAAAAAAGAAGGTTGTTTGGTGCTCAAGTAAGGTTTCCAACCCATAAATATGTACAAAATTACTTGGCACTCAAAAATGAAGAAGCAGTATATTCTTTATTTAGCATTCAGACAATAATAGACTCATATCGTATGAACGTTTTCGGTCCAACAACGGACCTTCATCAGAAAGGTTTTTTAAGTTTCTTTTGGTAGAAAACTGCAAAAGATACAGATAGGGTAATAGATATCCTTAGGTAGTAGCAAAGTCTATGCTGCTGGTATTATATAGAGGCTGGAGCACGAGTCTGTCTGGTTGGAGTTGGATTAATGTGACTGGATAAAGCAGGGCTACAGGAATGGGTTAACAGCGCTAGGGGTGCAGGCTCTGCAAACAGATACAGCGCTTAGTGCCCGCAGGAGGAATCCAGTGTGCCGCCGTGTATGGAGGACCAGTCACATTAATCCAACTCCAGTCACATTACCTGCCAAGTAATTTTGTACATGTTAGAGGCACATGTCAGCTGTTCAAAACAGCTGACATGTGCCGGAAAAGATGTGGGCTCAGCGCCAGAGCCCATATCAAAGGGAGGGAGTTAGAGATATGCAGCTTTTTACCTGATGTAAATGTTGCTGATCTTCTAAATCTGAAATGGGTAATTATTTGTTTCCATGCCTAGCCATTCCTGAGATGTGGCCTCCTCATTTCTGTACATAATGCTCACCTTGAGGACCACAACTAGTTGGCTAAACAGACTCCCATAGAACATAGTTGTGAACCATGCTCACTTTGCTAAAATGACTAGATTAATATACAGGGATGAGAACGCCATATCTCAGGAATACAGGGGCACATGAATAAAAGAAAATTAACATCAGATTCAAGAGAATTTACAAAAACAATCACGTATCTGTAGTAAGTGACAGATTCTTATAAAATCTTGTGTATGATTTGGTAATATGTTGTGCAAATACTTCAAGATGATATCTCAATGTCATACTTTGAAATCAAATTTATGGTAGTTACATTTGGCATCTGATATGCACTACTGTCTGTGCAGCTATTTCTTAACCACCAAGATTTAGACATCATACCAAGTAGCCATCACTTCTGTCTCCATAAAAGTGAGAAAAGGCCTCTAGTTTCTAGAAAATAATAATCACAATGCTCATGAAATCATGTTTTCTTGTATAATTTTAATTACAGTTTTGTGTCCATTCCTGATCCCTCTTTTGGAAAAACTGAATTTCAGCATTCTTCCACTGAGTGTCCTCAACTTTTTTCAAGATGCTATAAAAAGCATAAAGAAAAACAGACAGAAAGGAATTCATACAGTAAGTGAATGTGTAACTTCAGCTGGGAAATACATAGTGGTGGGATTCCCTTTTTGTCCTCTGCCACCCATCTTGATTGTTATGGAAGGGACACAATGTTGATGTTGTGTAATTCTGAGCTTAAATTGATTTTTAAATATTGTAGAACCCCATTAATAAAAAGGCTTGGAATAATATATGATGCCACAATGTAAGAAATAATGAAGGTAGTCACTAAATTATCTGAGACAAAGTGCAAAAGTAGAATGCAAAGGATTAAAAATACTGGATCTTTGCTTGTTCTGATCTTTACTTATGTATTTTAGGATCGAGTAGATTTCTTACAAGTCATGGTAGATGCTCAATCTAGAGGCAACACTACAGGAGAGTCAGATCATGGCTATAAAGGTATGAAGGTTGACTTTTCACATCTTTCCTAAATGGTGTTCCATGTGCTTTTCACAGATTAGAATTTTGCTAGAGCCTATTATACAATAATATCGTGATACAATGTACTGTATTATTACATAACTGACAGTAAAACAGTAGAAAAGAATTTATTTGACACTGATATTCATTACATTCTAAGCATACTGATGGCAGGTGGGTTCCTTCAAGATGACCACTGCTTGTTGATCTCTGGCACACTACATAGGATTGTAGAAGAAGTCCAACATTTTAAAATAATATAAGACCCCCTTAAACAACAAACATATGTTTTTGTCTTTTTATTGACCAGTGTGAATATAGCCTTCTCTCTTTTGCTCTGGGCTCTATTGACATATTTGTAATTTAATGCACAAGTTAGCCAATAAAATTTTCAGGTTTTTGGTGCAGACAGGTTTACACCGTCTCACATATAAGATAACCATCTCTATTTTGTACGTACTTCACAGAATTGACAGACACAGAAATTATGGCTCAGGGACTTATCTTCATTATGGCTGGTTATGAGACCACCAGCACTACACTCATGTTTCTGGCTTACAAACTGGCAACTCATCCGGATGTCCAAACAAAACTTCAGGAAGAAATTGACACCTTTCTCCCCAATAAGGTAACACCAAAATGGAATAATGATGTGATTCTAGTCACTACTTATGGAAAAGCCATGAGGCAGGGTAGTCAAACATTCCGGGGTCAGATACCAAGAGAGCACATAGTAAACTAAAGGAGAAAGGCATAGGCGAATTCGAGTCACAATCCGAGGTGAGAATGCCAGGAAGATAGCGGATCATGGCAAAGGGGCAAATGGATGGTCAGAATGATGTCCAAGGTCAGGCAGGAGTAGATCACTAAACGGCGTTCAGAAATGCAAGGTTACACACTGACCAGATGCTGAGTCTGACAGACATCTGGGACCGACAACTAAGCTAGGTAGCTGGGTAATGACCTGGAATAGGGAACACCTGTAAGATGTGCAGCACCTCCCAGGCTCAGATTAGACGGCTGAGCTGTCCATCAAAACACCGATAGCTCAGCATGGCCCTGCACCAGATTGGACGACCGAGCTGTCAGTCATAGCATCCAAGACACACTGAGCAGAGGTATCATGACAAATGACACTAGATGGTGCTCACTAATTATATATATATATATATATATATATATATAATCGTCTTATCCTGTCTGTCTGTCTGTAACCGAAGTCCCGCGGCGCTGATTTGTCGCGGCCGCCAGGCTGTGACCAATCAGTGACAGGTGCAGCTGTTTGTAACGGTAAGCTGCGCCTGCCGCTGATTGGTCAATCAGCGGCAGGCACAGTTGGGCGCAGCGCTCAATCGGGCGCAGCGCATCTGTAAAAAATAGAATTAAAATAAAAAAAGGTTATCCTCACCTTCCAACGGCGTTCGATCTCCTTTCCACGCACCCGGCTTCACAGTCCCAGTAATGCCTTGCGCCTTAGACCGGAGATGATGTCACTCTCGCGAGAGTGCGACGTCATCAGCGGTGTTTCGTGCAAAGCATTACCGGGACCGCGAGGCCGGGCGCGTGGAGTGGAGATCGGGGGCCGTCTGAAGGTGAGTATATAACTATTTTTTTATTTTAACAGAGACCATGCATACCAGGAAAGGGGGGTGACGGGACCATGCATACCAGGAAAGGGGGGTGAGGGGGACCACTCATACCAGGAAAGGGGGGTGAGGGTGACCATACATACCAGCAAAGGGGGGTGAGGGGGACCATGCATACCAGCAATGGGGGGGAGGGGGACCATGCATACCAGCAAAGGGGGGTGAGGGTGACCATGCATACCAGGAATGGGGGGTGATTAGCGTGGGAAAGTTTCTGAATATTTTCCCACGCTGGTGAGTTCACCTCAGGTTAGGCGGGGAGACTGCGCAGCCTCACTGACGTCAGCGGTAGCCACTGAGGCTGTGCAGACTCCCCGCCTGACCCGCGGTGAACTGAAAGCATGGGAAAATGTTCCGAAACTTTCCCATGCTAATCAGTTCATCTCCGGTCAGGCGGGGAGGCTGCGCAGGCAGCTTCTCAGTCATTCCTCCGTGGTTTACAGCCAGGTAAGTGTGATGATTAGTAGCACTTTTAGTAGATACAGCAAACTGCATTTAATATTATGTACAGCGCTGTACACACAGCACTTTTTCAGGTACAGTATAATGAAAAGAATTATCGTCTTCTCTCAAGAAGCTAAATATTATTCCAGTTAGACATGACCTGCTCAATGTTTTCTGCTGTAAGAGCTTGTTCGGATGTTGCGTTTCAAGATTCTAAGCAAACTTCCACATTAAAGCCAGAATAGACATAATAATGGTCAAAATTACAAAACACGCCTCACGGAAAATGAATTACTAATAACATGCCTTGTAATAACTTGCTATGATTGGTGAATGTGGTGGAAATTTATGAATGACTGATTACAGTATTTTGTTGATTATAAGACACACTGAATTATAAAACGCACCCCAAAGTTTGGGGAAGAGAACAGGAAAACCATTATTTAATAAAATGGTGGTGCATCTTTTAATCTGCCTTTACCTGGGGGGGCGGTAGTGGAGCCCCACGTGGCAGGGTTGCTGCTACAGGAAGCTAGCAGAGGCAGGAGATGCTGCGAGTCCCAGGCTGGTAAGAAGTGGTGTTTGGCAGTGCGTGGCCTTAGCCGACATTTTGTGAAAGCCCGTAGCCCCTTGATTTTCAATGCAGTGGACTCCGGTAAAATGGCTGACGGAGACGGTGCACGCGTAATTGAGATCTCGGGGGCCAAGATCTTGGGAGACGAGATCTGGATGCCGAGATCTCTTTCCATGCATGCGCCGCTTCCAGCGGCCATTTTCCTGGAGTCCACCGCATGGAAAGTACCAGCCTGGGACCTGCAGCATTACCCCACTCTTTCCACCGCCACCAGAAGCATCCTGCAGCATCGACCTTGGGACCCTACTCCACCTTAGCCGGTAAGCTACATTTGTATTACAAAGCGCACCCCCATTTCCCCCACAAATTTGCGGAAAAAAAGTGCGTCTTATAATCTGAAAAATACGACATTACATTCGAATTTGAGCTCGGGTACACCAAATTTGAAGAAACAAAGTATTCAATGCATTCATTGTCTTCAGGCTCCTCCGACATATGAAGCTCTGATGCAGATGGAGTACCTTGATATGGTAATTCAAGAAACCTTAAGACTCTACCCTGTAGCTGGGAGAATTGAACGTGTTTGCAAGATCACAACTGAGATAAATGGAGTGACTATCCCAAAAGACGTTGTGACTGTTATCCCAGTCTTTGTGCTGCACCGTGACCCTGAGCTTTGGTTTGATCCAGAGGAATTCCGACCTGAAAGGTATCATATATGTGGGGGTGTTATTTGGGAAAGCATAAGAGCCCCAATTCATCATTGATATTTTTTTTTAAATCCTTTTCGTTTTTGCCTTATAGTATTTGTTGTAATTTTTTTAATTTCATCAAAATGACACACGCAATTTGGGACTATGGGAAAAGTGGTCTTTTTTCCTGTCTTGAACTTCATTTGGGATTTTTGGTGCAAAAGTAGTTTCAGATTTTGGGCGTATACAAAAATACACCGGGGGGACTGAAGTGAAGCTGCGCCAAATTTTGTGAATTCTTAAAAATCAGGAAAAAACATCTGGAATTGCCAAACTCTGTCCATGAAAAGTGGAAAAAAAATCCAGACAAGCACATATAAAATATAGTGCAAAAACAAAACAAGGCAGAAATCACTAGACAAAAAAAAAGGTGCAAAGGCAATGATGTATCGGTGCCAGTGAGTATAAAGAGAAAAACTCCATCATATTAAATAGACTCCTAATTCTGCTGCAATCGATGGGTTCTGAAAGCTTTACTCTAATGTTTTTGGAGGTGTTTACACTACAGTATAATTGAAATGTTAAGCTGGTCATACAGTATTCACTTTTTTTATGTTTTGTGCTATATCCTTTTCATGCACAGATTTAGTAAAGAGATCAGGGAGACACTAGACCCCTACACCTTCCTACCCTTTGGAGCTGGACCACGGAACTGCATAGGGATGCGATTTGCCATGATCAGTATGAAATCAGTCATCTCCCTGCTACTGCAGAACTTCTCTTTCCGACCGTGCAAGGACACTCCAGTAAGTACAGTATATATAAATATGTGTGTGTTTGTGTATATATATATATATATATATATATATATATATATGCAGCATGTATTCGGGGGCACGGTCTATATTTTATTTCCACATATATTCAGTGGGGTGCCCCTTCAGGGGGCACTGAGTATAAATTTTTTTACAGTGCCTTGCAAAAGTATTTGGCCCCCTGGAGCTTTTCAACCTTTTCCAACATATCATGCTTCAAACATAAAGATACCAAATGTAAATGTAAGTGGGACACAAGTGTAAAGTTGAATGAAATTTATTGGTTATTTTACATTTTTGTGGAAATTCAAAAACTGAAAAGTGGGGCGTGCAATATTATTCGGCCCCTTTAACTTAATACTTTGTTGCGCCACCTTTTGCTGTGATTACAGCTGCAAGTCGCTTGGGGTATGTCTCTATCAGTTTTGTACATTGAGAGACTGAAATTCTTGCCCATTCTTCCTCGGCAAACAGCTCGAGCTCAGTGAGGTTGGATGGAGATCATTTGTGAACAGCAATTTTCAGCTCTTTCCACAGATTCTCGATTGGATTCAGGTCTGCACTTTGACTTGGCCATTCTAACACCTGGATACGTTTATTTATGAACCATTCCATTGTAGATTTTGCTTTATGTTTGGGATCATTGTCTTGTTGGAAGACAAATCTCCATCCCAGTCTCAGGTCTTTTGCAGACTCCAACAGGTTTTCTTCAAGAATGGTCCTGTATTTGGCTCCATCCATCTTCCCATCAATTTTAACCATCTTCCCTGTCCCTGCTGAAGAAAAGAAGGCCCAAACCATGATGCTGCTACCACCATGTTTGACAATGGGGATGGTGTGTTCAGGGTGATGAGCTGTGTTGCCTTTACGCCAAACATATCATTTGGCATTGTTGCCAAAAAGTTCGATTTTGGTTTCATCTGACCAGAGCACCTTCTTCCACATGTTTGGTATGTGGCTTGTTGCAAACTTTAAAGGACACTTTTTATGTATATCTTTGAGAAATGGCTTTCTTCTTGCCACTCATCCATAAAGGCCACATTTGAGCAGTGTACGACTGATTGTTGTCCTATGGACAGACTTTGCCACCTCAGCTGTAGATCTCTGCAGTTCATCCAGAGTGATCATGGGCCTCTTGGCTGCATCTCTGATCAGTCTTCTCCTTGTTTGTGATGAAAGGATAGAGGGACGGCCGGGTCTTGGTAGATTTGCAGTGGTATGATACTCCTTCCATTTCAAAATGATTGCTTGCATTGTGCTCCTTGGGATGTTTAAAGTTTTGGAAATCATTTTGTATCCAAATCTGGCTTTAAACTTCTCCACAACAGTATCACGGACCTGCCTGTTGTGTTCCTTGGTCTTCATGATGCTCTCTGTGCTTCAAACAGAACCCCGATACTATCACAGAGCAGGTACATTTATATGGAGACTTGATTACACACAGGTGGATTATATTTATCATCATTAGTCATTTAGGACAACATTGGATCATTCAGAGATCCACAATGAACTTCTGGAGTGAGTTTGCTGCACTGAAAGTAAAGGGGCCGGATAATATTGCACGCCTCACTTTTCACTTTTTGGCTTTCCACAAAAATTTAAAATAACCAATAAATTTCTTTCAACTTTACAATTGTGGTCCACTTGTTGATTCTTCACCAAAAATTTACATTTAGTATCTTTATGTTTGAAGCATGATATATGGGAAAAGGTTGAAAAGTTCCAGGGAGCCGAAGACTTTCGCAAGGCACTGTATGTATTCTATATATATTTTTATATGCAGTATACAGGAGATACTTCATATGTTTTTTGACATTAAGGGTTTAGTGTGTTTGTATTTTGGTCACTTGTACAAAAATTATCTGTTAGGGTATTTCTCCATGTTCAGTATTGGCAGTGCTTTGGACGCAGCTACGCCCAAAGTGCTGCCGGCTTTTGTACGCTCGGTGATTCCACATGTGTTCATTGAACACATGCGGAATCACCGCATCCTATACATAGTAACATACATAGTAACATAGTTAGCAAAGCCAAAAAAAGACATTTTTACATCCAGTTCAGCCTATATGCCATCAGTATAAATCCCCAGATCTACGTCCTTCTAAAGAATCTAATAAGAGTAAGACACAATATTGTTACACTCCAGGAAGACATCCAGACTTCTCTTGAACCCCTTGACTAAGTTCGCCATCACCATCTCCTCAGGCAAGGAATTCCAGATTCTCATTGCCCTACCAGTAAAGAATCCTCTTCTATGTTGGTGGAAAAACCTTCTCTCCTCCAGACGCAGAGAATGTCCCCTTGTGACCGGCACGTTCCTTGGTATAAACAAATCCTCAGAGAGATATTTGTATTGTCCCCTTATATACTTATGCATGGTTATTAGATTGCCCCTCAGTCGTCTTTTTTCTAGACTAAATAATCCTAATTTTGTTAATCTCTCTGGGTATTGTAGTTCCTCATTCCCTTTATTAATTTTGTTGCCCTTCTTTGTACTCACTCTAGTTCCATTATATCCTTCCTGAGCAACAGTGCCCAAAACTGTACACAGTACTCCATGTGAGGTCTAACCAGGGATTTCTACAGAGGCAGTATAATGCTCTCATCATGTGTAGGCAGCCCTCTTTTAATACACCCCATGATCCTATTTGCCTTGGCAGCCACTGCCTGGCACTGGCTGCTCCAGGTAAGTTTATCATTAACTAGGATCCCTAAGTCCTTCTCCATGTCAGATTTACCCAGTGGTTTCCCATTCAGTGTGTAATGGTGATATTGATTCCTTCTTCCCATGTGTATAACCTTACATTTATCATTGTTAAACCGCATCTGCCCAAGTTTCCAACTTATCCAGATCCATCTGTAGCAGAATACTATCTTCTCTTTCATTGACTGCTTTACATAGTTTTGTGTCATCTGCAAATATCGATATTTTACTGTGGTTCTCCTTTTTGACTGTTCTGGCTCCGGGCGGCGTCCCCCAACCTCAGAGCCTCCTAGTTTAATGGGGGGCGCTGAAGTGGCCGTCCATGTTGTGGGCAAACTCAGGCTACGTGTCCAAGCTCTCCGCAGAGGTAACATGTACAGGGCTTGTCCCGACGGGACATTCTTCCACCCCGTAGTCGTGATTCTGAGACAGCTCTGCCCCCGAGGGGTACTGAGCGAGGTCACCTTCCTTTTAGTTTCAGTCAGGTTTTCCCTCATGACTTGGATCTCCTTCCGCAAGTCTTCCACACAACCTGGTTCGGTGATTAGATTCACAGACTCCTCCCCGCTCCGGACCTTGGGCTTCGGGACTGTCACCCCCTGCTCTTGCTCGCGCGCACATGCCACTCCTTGCAATCTCTGCAAAAGTCATGCGTGGGTTCACTCGCAAGCGCTCCCACAGGCCCTGCTTTAACACCACGTCTCTCATGCCGGTCACCAACTGATTTCTCTGCACTACGTCAGTTGGGCCCACCCCCACGCCGTCTTTTCTGACTATGACAGTGTGAATCTCTTGTAGTACGTTCATGTACTGCGTCACTATCTCCCCTTCTCTTTGAACCCGGCTAAACAGCTGCATGCACAACTCTCCTACACGTATGCGCAGTAATTTGTCAAAGGTATCCCATTCCCGA